>NC_057691.1:7031595-7042522 GCF_014466175.1 Vespula pensylvanica | reverse complement strand
GTATATATACACATATATATATTTTGTTTTGTTATCGGATAATTATTAATAATAAACGAAATACTTTGTTTGTACAAAACATACAGAAAATCAATAGTTCAGTTGGTGGGTGTAAGGCGATCGTTCTTACACCCACTATGCAATTATATAATTTGCCGGATTATTTCTAATTTTCAATTATTATTTACAATTTCCTAAAATTTAGGGAATATTTAACTTATAAAAGAAAATAATTTACAGAATCATATAGATACCCACACAATTAATATGAACACATATATGTGTATATATACAAATATATATATTTTTTTTTGTTATCGAATAATTATTAATAATATACGAAGTATTTTGTTTATACAAAACATACCGAAAATCAATAGTTCAGTTGGTGGATGTAAGGCAATCTTCCTGGCATCCACTATGCAATTATATAATTTGCCGGATTATTTCTAATTTTCAATCATTATTTATAACTTCCTAAAATTTAGGAAATGTTTAACTTATAAAAGAAAATAAGTTACAGAACTATATACATGAACACAATTAATATGAACATATATATATATATATATACATATATATATTTCTCTTTTGTTACCAGACAATTATTAATAATATACGAAATACTTTCTTCATACGAAACATACCGAAAATCAATAGTTCAGTTGGTGGATGTAAGGCGTTCGTCCTGGCATCCACTATGCAATTATATTATTACCGGATGTATTTCTTATTTTCAATAATAATTGATAATTTCCTAAAATTTTGGAAATATTTAACTTATAAAAAAAATAATTTACCGAACCATATATACACACAAATTTAATATGAATATATATATATATATACATATATATATACATATACTTTTTTTTTGTTACCGAATAATTATTAAAAATATACGAAATAATTTCATACTCAGAAAATACCCACAACCAATAGTTCAGTTGGTGGATGTTAGGCGATCTGTCCTAGCATCCACTATGCAATTATATAATTTGCCGGATTATGTCTAATTTTCAATCATTATTTATAACTTTCTAAAGTTTAGGAAATGTTTAACTTATAAAAGAAAATAATTTACAGGGCCATGTACACACACAAATTTAATATCAATATATATATATATACTTTTCTTTTGTTTTCCCGAATAATTTTCAGTAATATGCAAAATAATTTCTTTGTCCAAAAAAACCATATAAACAATAGTTCAGTTGGTGGATGTTAGGCAATTGCCCTGACATCCACAATGCAATTATTTTATTTGCCGGATGTATTTCTTATTTCCAAACATTATTAATAATTTCCTAAATTTCCGAAAGTGTTTAACTTAAAAAACGAAATAATTTGCAGATCCACGGTTTAACGTACAATTTAGTATCAAAATATATATACATATATATATATATATATATTTTTTATTGGATTATTATTAATAATATTCGAAATACTTTTTTGATTCCAAAAATGACCATGAACAATAGTTCAGTTGGTGGATGTAAGGCAATCCTTCTTTCATCCACAATGCAATTATATAATTTGCCGGATTATGTCTAATTTTCAAACTATTATTTATAATTTCCTAAAATTTAGGAAATGTTTAACTTATAAAAGAAAATAATTTACAGAACCATATACATACACAAATTTAGTACGAATGTATATATATATATTTTGTTTTGTTTTGTTATCGGATAATTATTTATAATATACATAATAATTTCTTTATTCAAAATTTCCTGCCAACAATAGTTCAATCTGTGGATGTTGGGCGATCGTCCTGGCATCCACAATGCAATTATTATATTTGCCGAATGTATTTTTAATTTTCAAACATTATTAATAATTTCCTAAAATTCCGGAATTGTTTAACTTAAAAGGTAAAATAATTTACAGATCCACACTTTAATGTACGAATTTAGTTTAAATATATATATACATATATTTATATATATATATATATTTTATTGGATGATTATTAATAATATTCGAAATACTTTTTTGATTCCAAAAATGACTGTGAACAATAGTTCAGTTGGTGGATGTAAGGCGATCGTCCTGGCATCCACAATGAAATTATATACTTTGCCGGATGTATTTCTAATTTTCAATCACTATTAATAATTTCCTAAAATTCAGAAAATGTTTAACTTATAAAATAAAAATAATTTACAGATCCATATACAAACACAAATTTAATATAAATATATGTATATGTATATGTATTTAATAATTTGTATTTTTATTGATTAAATGATTATTAATCCAAAAGAGGTGTTTTTTATTATTCACAAAATGACTACCAAACGGACTTAAGTTCGCAAATGGAAGAAAAACCATCGATCCTTTCTCTAATATCCCTCTATACCGAAACAAAAGTAATTTAGCAAAATTCATATCTTACTTAGATTCGGTTTTTCTTTTTTGTTGTCATTATGGTTTTTTTTTTGTCTTACAAACAAGGAAACGAATAAGAAAGTATTGCTGACATTTCTGATTTGTTTTATGTGAGGAAATATGTTGAAAATATTGATTGTTATGGCAAATTAAATGTTTGTTTTCATGAATCATTAATTTTAATTAAATAATTGATAATGGAATACATTGTACCGGCATGTACCTGATATTTTATGGCATGTACAATGCATTCTGATTTTCAAATTATAGTATCCGATATCCACAATATTATTCGAAATATATCAGAATTAATCTTTTATGGAAACAAACAATATAAGCAATATTATGTGTACTTGTATATACGTTGTTCTTAAAATTCTACAGTACATATAGATAATGGACTTTGATAAAACTAGTATTCATAATTGGTGAAAATTTTTTTCTTTTAAAAAAAAAAAAAAATGCAAAAAGAAAAAAACTAAAATTTCTTTCGTATTATTTCGTTGTTATAAATTTAAGTAACCATTTAATTTTTTTTAATTTAAATTTCTATCAACCTAATTTATTATTAATTATTTTAAAAAGATAATAATAATTACACCATCTATAGCAATAAATAATTTCAATGAAGTTTTTCAATTTAAAAATATGAACATTAAGCAAATTAATATACGCTCACTCTACAGAAAATCCAAGCATATATAAGAGTAGAGCGCGAGTCACCGGTGGTTGCGTCGGCGTGAACGTGTTAAACCGTATAAGTGGGTAGACACACCCTTTTACGGTGTCTTCTTCAATTTTGCCAAACAAAATTTTCCATCAAATTTGTCCGTTTCTTGCAATGGCTTCTGAATTGAATTTTAACTTTTACGGCATCTCCTAATATATTTTTTAATTTCACATTATGTAAATATAAAATAATGAATTATGGAAAAATACTAAAATTAAATATATTAAAATAGTAAATATTCCAAGTTCTTAATACTTCTAAAAAATTTCTTTTTGTTTTTTGTTGCTTATCGGTCACGGACTTCGAATTTTTTATATTTCTATAATAATAAGAAATACGCGATAAGCATTTCTTTTTTCATTTTTAAATTTTTCTCTTTTTTTTTTCCTTTTTTTCTTTTAGTTATCATTAGCCGTTATTTTGAATTCATTAATTAAATGTTTCTATATCTCCATAATAATGAAATAAGAGACAAAAGCTCGTCGGAACTCGAGGAAAATCAATAATATGACAAAAGATATTTTGAATTGATGCTCGTTCATCATTAGTGGGTACAGCTGCAAGGACAGTTACAATAATCCGCAGCTAATGTTACTGCATACGGACAAATATCCTTCATTTCCGATGACGCAGCAGATTCTTCCACCCACGATGAGTTTACGTGTCTTGCACTTTTTGGAATATCGTGAAAATCCTATAAAAAATTACGAATATACCTATTAAATAAAAAAGAAAATATTAATAATTTTTAATAATAATAATAATAATAATAACAAATGCAACAAAATAAATTTTATATATACACGCGTACTTCGAATTATCTTGAAGCTTTAAAAAAAAAAAAAAAAAAGAACTGAAGAAAAAGATAATATACGAAAATTGTCAGTACGAATAAAATTGAAAGTGATCTATAAAGAAATAGATGCATATTAGATATATATTTTCTAATACATGACAACAGGATAATAGGGCCTGCAGGATTTATTAAATAATTAAGCAATAGTTACGACAACATGGAAAGGTTAATTGGCATAAGCCATAGACAGGCACCTTGTCGGCTACGGAAACTGTTAAATGACGAAGCAGCTTCGGTAATGGCTTCGATATTAACTCTACGATTAATCTTGTTAGCTTTACATCCCCGGGATGCGAGCAGATTTTAGCTCGCGCTGTATTGATCGAATTTGTCGCTTCGTTGCAGTTAAGGGTGGGGTGGGGGTAGAACCAAACTCACGTTCTCTTTTCCGAACGTAACAAATATGAATATTAGGAAATACGAAAATTTTCGAAATTAATATCTTACAGACATTAAAACAGAGAAAAAAAAGATTTCTAAATTAATGAACTTTAGTCGTGTTAGTAACCTAATAAAAATATAATTATTTTTGCAAATTGTTATTATTATTATTATTATTATTATTATTTTTATTAACAAACCTTGAGAATTGTCGACGGAATTTCTTTACGATCGTGAATCACATGAGTGGACTTGTGTCGATCGGAATCTTTTAAAACAATTGCTCCCAGTCTGATCATTTATCAATTTTTATTAAGGAAAATATGTGATTTAAATTTTCTGTGCTAGAAAAAGATATATATATATATATATATGTGTATATATATACGAATATATATACATATATGTATAGATATATTTAGAATTTAATGTAAATAGATTTAATTGTAAATTAGATGTATTTACAATATAGATAAACAATTTACTTAAGCATTTTTAGCAGCTCTTAAGTTTATTTTAATAGCTTTTAAACAGCTTTAATATTTCTTTAGAACTTTTCTTAAATTAGTGTTAAAAGTATTGTCTTCTTTAAATTCCCTGAAGGGGTTGAAGAGTACAAGTCAAATGTTTCAACTAATGATCTCTAATTCTGTTATCTTTTGAAACATCTACGTATATATGCAGATATATAAAGTTCTCTTTTGTATTTTTTGTCTTTTTTTCTTTATATCCAATTACAAAGTTCAACAAAGTTTCTTTGGGCAAAATATATCTGGCATAGAGAGCTTTCATTATTTCAAATGAGAATATGGGAGAGAGAGATAATAAGAGATTAATTAAATAATAATTATAATTACTACGTCCTTCTAATGACACAAAAGCATACATTCATTATTTAGGAAAATGAAACCTTCAAACGTGTTTCATATTACATTAAGCTATAAGACTGGATTAAAAATAATATTAAAATTTTCAATATTTTATAATTAAATAAATAATGATGATATTATTTCAGTGAAAAGTCTACAATATCATATTTTAACAAGTATAATAATAATAAGTATAACAGTAAAAATAATAATAAATATATTTTTTTAATTAGTAATAAAATATGCTGTACTTGTTTATTCAAACATAGGCCGCTCGTCTTATTTATACTGATAAAAAATAATATTATTTTTTCTTTTAAACAGAAAATATTGAAAGAACCGATATTATTTATTGAACAATCAGATATATTTTAATCATATGTATAGTCAGGCACTTTACTAATTAATCGACAGCATATCGATATTTTAAAACCTTCGTTACAGATATTCAGAACATATCAGATAATAGAATAAATATTTAATAAAAATGTAAATATGCACGATATTTTAGATTAAAAATCTCGAGTTCCAATATTCTTCGTTTAAATATTACGTAACAGCAGTTTTCGTGAGTAAACGATCCATCTATCCGATTTTCACCTTTTATTTGGAAATGATTAAAATTTATGCAACATGCAATTACATATCGTCGAAAAATTTCAATGTACGTGTCTATACATATTCCATGCTTTTTATCTCTATATTTGTCTCTCTCTTTCGCCCCTTTCCTTTTTGTTTGCTTATCTGGAAAGCTCCCTCAGTAACGACCAATTTGTGAATACCTCACACGCTCAAAGGATTTAACGGTTTATATATATATATACGTTATCGATTGTACCATTCGTAAATTACGATTCTACGTCACGTACAGGAATATTCGAAGGGGATTTATCTTTGCTTTTCTTTTTTTAAGTATTTTTTCTTTTTTTAAAGGATTGTGTGAAAATATTAAAAATTTTTATTTAGATTTCAATTTGGGAAGGGAAAAGAAGGGAGGTAATAAGAAATAAAGTAAAATAGATTAAAGAGAAAGGGAAAAAAGTCTAGAAAAAAATATTAATCGATATTTAGGGTCAAGGCCGTGAAATATATACCGTAAAATATAATATATAAAAAGGATACGTTTTTAATTCTCGGTAGAAACGTTTCCGTCTCTTTTTTTTTATATCTCGTGCTAGACTGACACGAACCTCTCGAAAAATGCCCTTTGATTTCTGCGAGTTAATTTTAAAATATTATTTAAAAATTCCAAACGTCAGAGTAGACGAACGTGAAAAATGAAAAAGAGAAAAAAGAGGTAGAAAACGAACGAAATGTCAAAAATGGATGGATTCAAGGTCGATGAATGAAGCATGAAATAAAGGATTTTCAAAATTTACAGAGATGTGAATTGGGCGTAGGCGTTAACTTACGAGTACATCCTCCATATTGTCGGTTAAAGGTCGAGCATCGGACGGCAATCCTTTTCGTGGCTTCCGACCGTCGATCCAATTTAATGGACTGCCTCTCTCGTTGTATTCGATATACTATTGTCATATTACATTTATTCACATCTTCCAATATAATTTATTAATAAAAAGTATATCAATAAAAATAGGATATATAATTTATCAATAAAATTACGTATTAACACGTTCACGCCGGCGCGTACCACCGGTGGCTCGCGGCCGACTCTTTCATCGAACGCGTTCCACGGGTGGGTCGCGCTCGAAACATATATATTCTTGAATTTACCGTCAGGGTGAGCATATCACCAAAAATTTAGTTCGTTTAGTAACTAAAAAAAATTACCATATAATCGAAATTTTAATAATGAAAATTAAAAATACATTAACACTAATCGTACCGGCTCTCGCTATACCGATTCTTACCATAACCGTTTGATCGTTTGACCGGTGTACAAATTTCACCGATGTAATAAATCTTTCTTCAGCCTGTTTCGGCAGAAATTGTCAATTTCTTATTCAATTACTATTCTTTACAACGTAACTTTTAAATAATGATAAAATAATCATTCGTATATTTTCGCTCTTATATATTTTGCGTATAACACAAGCAAGAGATCATAATGGCGGTATTTACCTTACATAGAAATAAATGAACGATGCTTTTAATTTATTTAACGGGATTCTTTTGCAAACGATAGGATTCACCTTTCTAGATTTACCGCAAACTTATTTCTTATTAATTAGACAAGATTCAGTTGTTTGGCTTTCTCTGCAGAATCATATTTAGCATGCTTTTCGCGAGCGAGAAATATTGCCTTGACCCGATTGATATTCCTCGTAAGTTTTCTTTTTCGTCTTGCAGAAGTTCGTGATATTCTTTGACTAGCTCTTCTGCTATTTATAGTAGAAATTGTTGTCTGGATATACCTTGTCCACTTGTTTCTTTATAAAGAATTTATGTATTTATACCAGTGAAATAAAGTACGTTGAAAGAAACTCGTACAGGCCATTTATAAAATTTTCATTTGACGCTGTATTTCCTTGACATTTTATCGATGACATTGACGTCGAATTTGGTATTCTTATAATATGCTACTCTTTCAGGTATTCGCTTTCTGTCATTATTAATTTCTATTCTTTTATACTTTGAACTTAGTACTTTAACAAACTTTTTGGGCTGGTTTGGATTTAGAAATTGTTAGAGTATAATTATTTGTTTTCTTTAAGTAAACATTGTGAAACGTTCCACAATTCGTCTTCTGCTGATCTTGCTAACTAGGACGATTCTCTTTTGTCACTTCGAATAATCCCAAATAACACTGTTCGTTTTGCCAATAATTTTATCTCCAATGATGCGCTCGTGAAAAAGTTATCCGTCGTAATATTTCTCCAACATCCAGTAAATGGTTCAACTATTTTGAGGGTAATAAATAAACAGAGTGGTAGTGACGACGGTCGAGATGCTTCTTCTCCCAAATATGGAAAATTCTTTATAATCTATTTACTGTTAGCATCCAAAACTTGATGAGAAATTTATCATGCTTATTTATATATACTATGCAGTGTGTAAATTTACATCTTACTTTTGTAGGGAATATATATATATATATATATATATATATATATATATATCTGTTCATCACATATAAAATTAGAGCAAAATCATGTTAAGATAACGTACGGAACTATCTATAGATGTGATACCAAAGTTCAGAGATAAGATTCCAGATAGAAAAATTTAGAAAATGATGAAAAATTTGTACACCGGTCAAATTTGTGACCGGTTATGATAAGAAACGGGGCTGACAAATTTTTCTCATCTCAAGAAATAGAAGAGAAAAAGAAATCAAAGACGAGAAATTGATTAACAAGAGAATTTAAAATTTTACAGTTAGTTGATGATGATCGGAAGAAATAATATATACGTATAAATTCAAGATGAAATCGTAAATCGTAAATCAAATGACTGTGCTTGTTGGTACGGTTAGTGTTAATCGAAGAATAGTAGAATAAAGAAAAGCATTAATATAAGCGTCGCTCTACAAAGAGAAACGTAAAAACAACCGTCTGCGTGAAAATGCATCATGAAAATATCGAACAGAACGTGAATCAATGAAAATATGATAGAATATATTGATATAAAACATTGAATTAATAAAAGTATTATAACCGATACGAGAATATATAACGATCAATAGGAAAATAATGATACATACGTCGTTATTAACGAAAGAATAATACTTGGCGGATGTATCATCTTTTTTAGAATCACTTTCATTCTTTATTATGGATTCTTCGTGTTCTAGATTCTCGATTGGAGTAGCTTCTTCTTTTATTTTAATATCAGGATCATAACTGGCTTCGAATAAATCTAATATCTTTTCCGTTTTAACATTTTCCTCTCCACATGTTTCTATTTCTTTCATTATTTGTCTACTCGTACTTGGTTGATCAATATGAAATTCCTTTTTAACTCTGATTCTACCTTCTATTTTAATTTTTCCTTTAGTTTTCTCCTTGTCATCGTCGTCGACATTTGTTTTCTCGACTTTTACTCCTTTTGGAGAAATATTTTTTTCTTTATCGATTTTGCCGGAGGTCGAAGGCGTAGAACTGGTCGAAGGCGTAGAACTGGTCGAAGCAATTAATTTCGGATCTTTCTTATCGCTTTAAAAGATTTAAATATGATAAATGATAATACATTATAGACGAACGTGTTGTTAATTTCTTAATTAATTCTATGTTAAACATGTTAATTCCTTTGACTTCATTCTCACCTGTTATTGGTTCCCAAGAGAATGCTAAAGTCTAAGCAGTCAGAACTCCTTCTAAATAATTCACGAAGTTCATTCAAATTCGTAGCAGTAGACCAATCCTTATCATCGCGAATTCTTGTTACTCGTGGGAACCTAATGCTAATTCCATCTGCTGTATGCACTCCTTGATTTGTAAATTCTGCTCCAGTGATTTCCCAGACTGGTTGTTTCTTAAAAAATAATAAAGTAAAAAATTCAACACGTATAATTAATATATTTAAATTAAACGATCACAGAATATTTTAATTACCTTTGGGTCTCTTGCAACAAAGTCTGGTACCATTGGTTTGTTTGCTCGTAACCATTTTGGAACTTTAGCTGGATCTTTACCTATTTTAATCATATCGAGTTTATTTTGAAGTGCCTCTAACATCGCATCGTCGTGGCCAGAGTGTACCTAATTAATTATCATTCATTACTCATTTCATCATTTTCGCTAACTATTTTATTTTATATAAATCAAATTTTATCTTTCGAAACACTCACTTTTGTCACAGTTAACCATTTATCCGCATCAGAATCGTAACAACCCATAAGAAAGATTGACATCATTCCTCCTAGAATATAGATATATTGACACAACATTTCTAATACAATTATTATTTTTGATTTCTCTTAAAAATTCTAGTGATGTTCAATTATTTAACAGAAATCCAAAATAATAATTATATTAAAAATTTTTCCGAAAAAGAAAATCTTAGAGAATGAGTCCACTTCTATTCGATTTTCTTTCTCATTTTTTCGAGAGAAAAATCATTAGGAATTGAGGAAGAGATCATTTTTATTTGACTATTTGAATGGAAGTCGATTGTTATTAAATTTGAAAATAATTAACAAAATTTAGATTATAATAATTATGGTCCGTGATGTTTATTCTTGAATAGTATCGACAGTCGGTAATGTACAAACCTTTTTGACCGGTACCATACCATGCGCCGAGAACAACGAGATCTGCACTATCGGCCATAGCACCACCGAACAAATAATCCTTCTTTACTTTCAACCAATGTCTTTTACCAGGCTCGTACTTACTCTAAAATTATTTTAACATATATATTGCAACGTTATTGATTAATAATATTACTATTATAAATATTTAATAACGAGTTATACTTTAATATCTTTCAGAACTAATCCTTCGAGACCCAATTTCAGAACTTTTGCTATCATCTCTGCCAAATCTTTTTTTTTCTAAAATTATGATATATTGATTATTAAATGAATATGACGAATGTACAAACTAAAGAAAACAAACTTTTACATACATGCACTTCCTGAGATTCAGACAGCATTATTCTGTTAGGTATTTCTGTCATCCTACTCTTCAAAATCTGTCTTCTTTCTTTCATAGATCTGATCAAATAAAATAATGTTATCACAACTTCATAGATAAATATTTTATTAAAACTTACTTGTTAATAAGTACTTCT
>NC_057691.1:7024095-7026595 GCF_014466175.1 Vespula pensylvanica | reverse complement strand
TCTCTTTTCATATTTTTTCGATTGGATTACATCATATAGATCGATACCTAGAATTGTAGATCTATCTAATTGATGTTATCATTGTATCAAGAATGATATATATATATATATATACACATACACATACATTACAGATAGTACTATACTAGAAAAAATATTCCAAGGACGATCGAATAACAAGTAGTCTCGTAACTTTGCTCGATTCGTTTGATCTATTCTTTTTTTTTTTATTTCCCTCTCCCCCATGAAGTTGCCACTCTATAAAGAGAGAGAGAGTGTGTGAGAGAGAGAGAGAGAGAGAGAGAAGGGTTAAAAAGAGAGAAAAGTAAATAAAGGGTGAATACATTTCACAGATGATCGAACTACCGGTTAGATAGATAATTTCGTATTTTGAAAGTGAATTCGAGCGCGATAATTGGTCGGCGACGTTTCGTCTGGCTGACTTAATTGTCAATTTGCTTGAATACTTGTACATTTTACATAAAATTATTATTATTATTATTATTATATATATATATAAAACAAATATAATATATAATATACAATATAATTATTTTGTACAAATATTTATAATGTATATTAAAACAAAATAAAGATAATACATATATAATATAATATACATATACATAAATATATGTATATTTTTTTAATCGCATGTATATATATATATATACGTATATATAAAATAAATACATCGATAAAAAAAAGGAAGATAATTAACTAATCCTCCCACACATTTCATCTAATACCTATCTGGAATTAGAATGTCACCCCTTTTACTCACTTACAATTCGTTTTTCATTAAATGAGAAATCGAGAAAGGTGAGTGCATCTCCAGACAATATTAGAATCAATTGTGATGAAGTACTTGCTTACTCTTAGAGTAGATTGAAAAAAGTTTGCGTCTGCAAAATTAAAAAAAAAGAAAGAAACAAAAGAAAAAAAGAAAGAAGAAGAAGGAGAATGTAAAGAAAAAGAACGATAGAAAGGGATGAAAAAAAAAGAAGAGATAAAAATGAAGGGTGAAAGTTTGACACGCGTAAACAAACCCCTTTTAACGAGATTTCTTTTATCCTATATACGCATATCCATAGAAATCGTACAATGGACGATAGAAAATAAAATCAAATAAAATACAATAAAATAAAATAAAAAGAAAGGACGATTGGGGATGAGCATAGTGGTGAGAGTCAAAGCGACGACTATTTTATTGGCTTGACATTCGAAGATCAAAAGACTAGCATCTCATTAATGAATGCTATTTCCGTTCAAAGGGTAAGAAATAAATAAAAAAAGAAGAAGAAGAAGAAGAAGAAGAAAGAAAATAAACAAAAAAGAAATAAAAGGAAAAAAACAAGGGGTTAATATCGTACAGAACAAACAAGTTTTAAAACTTCTGATAGGAAAGCGCAAGTTTTTTACAATTAAACGATGCGCATTTTTACGAGCCGATTGTTAAAATAAAATTAAAAAAAAATTAAGACGACAAATGTTTCGTCTTTTAATAATCAACAAACATGGAGGACCTGTTGTTGATTAATTTAATATTTATAAGTAAATAGGTATGTATAATATCGATTGTTCTGTAAATATTGTTATATATCGTTTTTAATATGTTGTTTTGAACACAACGCCCCAAAGATCAAATGCACATTTATATCCTTTCATTCTCTCTTTCTTCTTCTCTCCTCTTCGTTTTTTTTTTTTTTTTTATTTCATTTCTTTTTCGTTGGATGTAATAAAGCTTGTTTGAGAAATACGTGTAACGTGTAAAAGAAATAAGAAAAGTAATAAAACGGAGCAAAAAAAAATGAAAAATGAAATGTTTTCAATTAGGCGTTATCGCGACCGGTCGATAATAACACGTTCGTACGAGAAAACAAATTTTTTTCATTTATCCAAAATTTTTCTGACTCGGGAACAACTCCTAAAGATTACGTTGTATCGTTAAATATAAGTATTAGAATTATTCCTATCGTCCTCGTTAGTCTTTATATAAATTATTTATTTTTCTATTGAAAAAAACGTCTAGCAAGAAATATATACTATCGATAAAATAATAAACTTGTTGAATTCGATTAATCGTACGATCGAATAATTAAATTTTCACAAATTTTGTGGATTAAATAATTAATCGATCGACTGCATATAAAGATAGGATATTTATCGTCGTGCTGATATATATACATATATATATATAATAAAGATAATATATATGTGTATATATATATATAGAGAGAGAGAGAGAGAGAAAGAAAGGAAAAGGAAAGAGAGATAAAAATTAAAAATAGCCGAAAAATTCGAGTATATTAATTTTTTTTATAATAACAATAATCTTTTTTTTCTTCTTTTTAATTTGTACGAAGAATAGACATGAAACGAACGATATTCTTTTTCGAGGTCCATCGTGAAATTTACGATGTTAAAAAGAAATTATCGAGATCGAATAAGAAGAAGAAAAAGAAGTAGAAAAAGAAGAAGTATAAGAAGAAAAAAAAAA
>NC_057691.1:7023584-7023995 GCF_014466175.1 Vespula pensylvanica | reverse complement strand
AAAAAAAAAAGAAATAGAAGAAAAATAAAAAGAAGAGAAGTAAAAGAAATCGCAGAAGAAGCGACGGAGCGTGAATATTGATAAATAAACATTCTATCAGAATCTAATCGCATTCGGAGTGTGACGAAATCAAAGAGCGGGAGATTGCTCTCCGGTTCGTGCCATATAATAATGATCATTTCTCGTCGTTGAGAAAAGAGAGACGAGATTCATTCGAGATTCGTACGTGACGTTGTTGTACGTTGTCTCTGACGAAAATTCTTTTGCTTCGTCAAATTAATAGAAACGAGTAAAGAACGAGTGAAAGGGGAAATTTTTTAAATAGAAAATAACATAAAATAAAGGAAGTGAGATGCAATATGTTTTTCCTCTATCTCTTATTTCCGAAAAAAAATATTACCTTCTTCTTCT
>NC_057691.1:7021021-7023425 GCF_014466175.1 Vespula pensylvanica | reverse complement strand
AAAAAAAATGAAATGAACGAGCGCGAGAAATATCGAACACGATATCGGGTCAAGGATATCACAAAGCAAGTCTTATTTAAAGTCATTGATCGATAGAGTTTCAATGCGATAATCTTATGAAGCTTGTCGCTTTCTGCGTTTTATAATAATTTTTTTCCTTTTCTCTTCTCTTCTCTTCTCTTCTCTTCTCTTCTCTTCTCTCTCTTCTTTTTTTTTTACCCCCATATATTTTCATATTTTCATCATTCGTTTATGTGTGAAGCACATAAACGTATGTATACATGCACGTACACGCGTCACACTTATTTTTGTCTTTCTTTTTCTTCTTCCTTTTTTTCTCCTCTTCTCTTTTATTTTTCTTATTTTCATCTTTATTTCTTTCTCTTTTTATCTTGAACATCCACTCGAGATTCTTCCGAAAGATTATTTCACAGCAGATTTTCTTTCCTTTTTATCAATCTTTTCTTCTTCTTTTTTTTTTTCTTTAAAGAAAAAGAAGGAACGACGTTTAAAAAAAAAAAGAAAAAAGGAAAAAAAAGGCTCGTGATTCAATTTTAAAATCGATTGTTCATCTTTTCTTCTTACTTTTACTTTACATTATTTTACTTTATTTTATTTTATTTTATTTTCGTGTTCTTTTTTTTTCTCTTCGTAATCTTCGCGTGGGGTTGACCTCACCGAAATGACGACATGTGTTCTCTTTCTTCTCATCTTTTTTTACACTCACCTCTTTCTCTCTATCTCTCCTTCTCTCTCTCCCTCTCTCTCCCTCTCTCTCTTATTATTTTAATCTTACGGTTTCTCACTCGTATTCTACTTCATTCGTTCAATATTCGTATGCGAAAATGAGAATGAAGGCGAGCGACCGAGAGAACGAAGAGTTCGAACCAAAGATAAGATATACATAAGTAAGTACGTCTTTACATCTTTCTCTTTCTCTCTTTTACTCTCCTCCTCTCTCCTCTCTCCTCTCTCTCTCTCTCTCTCTCTCTCTCTCTCTCTCTCTCTCTCTCTGTCTTTCGAAGCTCGATAAAAAAAATTCAATTAACGAAGCAGCAATTAGAATTCTACCAAACGTGTATAAATACGAATACCGAAAGTGTCCAAAGTCGAAAATGGTTTGACGATGCTGACTTCATTTCGGTGTCCAAGAGATATAGTCCTCGCGAAATATGATTTTTTTTTTGTCAACTTTCTTTTTTTTCTTCCTCTTACTTCTCTTGCTCTCTACGTAATCAATTTCTTTCAATTTCTTTTCTATCTTTTTTCATCTTTTTCTGTTTTTTTTTTTCTTTTTTCTTTTTATTTCCTTCCTCCGTTCGAATATCAGACACACATAAATGTCGCCTAATCGTTTGAACTTATTTACGGGGCCGAAAAAATTTTTCATATAAATACTTCTCGAAAAAATTAAAAGATTAAAAAAAAGGAAAAAAAAAGAAGAAGAAAGAAAGAAGGAATGAATGAATTCTTTCCTTCTCCTTTGTTTTTATAATTTTTCTTTTTTTTTTTTTTTTTTTTAACAATGCATTATTGTGTCCGTTCAAAATTCGTACACAAAATCTGACCTAATCGTTGAATTTTCTACGGGTGGCGAAGAAACGTTTATAAAAATGCATTTTCCCGAAGATTATAAAATTAGAAAAGAAAAAGAAAAGAAATAAATTCTTTTCTCTTTTCCTTTCTGCTTCTTCTTCTTCTTCTTCTTCTTTTTTTCTTTTTTAATCAACGTGAACAATTTCATTCCATATTGATTTTCTCGTGTTTTTTCTCTTTTCATTCATATTTCAAGAACAAAATTAGTCGTAACCTTTGTACTTTCTACGAAGATCGAAAAAATATTTTTATAAAAATGCATTCTTTGAAAAATTATGAAATTAGAGAAAAAAGGGAAGAAAAAAATTTTAATTCTATCCTTTTTTTTTCTTCTTTTTTTCTTTTCTTTTATCTACGACGAACTACGCATATATACACACACGCTCACACCCCATATATGTACTCATATACATACATACATACATACATACGTACGTACATACATACATATATATATATATATTACATATATACACACATATATATATATATGGGGATTACGAAGGCGAATCATAAAATGAGAAAATCATTGCGGAGACTAGTATAAACATAATGAACGATAAATCGCATTATAATGACGGTCGATGACGAAGCATTCTCTCTCTCTCTCTCTCTCTCTCTCTCTCTCTCTCTCTCTCTCTGTCTCTCTCTCTCTCTTCACACTTACATTTAGTAACTTCGCATGTTCGTTCGTGCACGCGCTCTAAAGATTGTCCGAGGTCAACTCTGAGTTCGAAAGTTTTCTTGATCAAAAAAACTTGCTGACAGACAAAAAGACAGAGAGAGAGAGAGAGAGAGAGAGAGAGAG
>NC_057691.1:7013656-7020944 GCF_014466175.1 Vespula pensylvanica | reverse complement strand
AGAGAGAGAGAGAGAGAGAGAGAGAGAGAGAGAAAATGAAAAATTTCGATATAAAAATAACAATTAAATCTGAAACAATAATTTTTATCACAAATAGGATAATCTTGCCGAAAAATGCCATCGAAAAATTTTTCTCATATGGCAATAGGTTTTTAGTTCAGAGATTTTACGTGTCAACGAACAAGCAAGAAATATATGTCCATCCACGCGATTCCTGTTTCCACATGAATTCCACAGGCACGCCGCAATCCATGAATTTTTATATATTCCTTCTTTTTTTCTGTCGTTTCTTTTATTTCCCCATAAGGAAATTATTTCTCTATAGGATAAAAAATTATTTCTTCTTCATCCCCTCCCCTTCAAAATTCCTTACGACTCGAATATTATTAATAATCGAGTACGATCATTAACAGATAACACTGTCAAAAATTTTTAAGGGGTTAGCGATCAAAAGAGAATTCTCTTTTTATTTATTTTTATATTAATTCTCTTTTTCTTTTCAGTATGCGTACGTAGTAGTGTGTTCCAGTAGAAAATTAATAGGAAAATTAGTGTTATTTTTATTTATTAATCTATCACGTCGAAATTTAAAAAGGGATCGAGCTTAAAATATTCGAATTAAAGTAAAGAAAATATAAAAGGAGCCACGTGAATATCCTCTATTGTTTTTTAATAAAAATTAATTGAGAGTATAGCCCTGATAGGAGTCGTAAGTGTTAATCGTAAAATTGAAATGAATTGGTATTAAATACATTAACGTAGTAATAGTATTGTAGTAGTAATGTAGTAGTAGTAGTAGTAGTAGTGACTCCTATCACTGGTCAGGCATAGCAACAGATATATCTAGTGTCTTTTTCATCGTTAATATCATTATCGTCATCATTATCGTAAAAGAAAAAAAAAAAAAAAAAAGCTATTCTTGCAAAACCGAGAACACTAATTGACGAGACAACAACAGAAAAAGATATTCGATTTAATAATAACGATGATGATAATTGAATGAAAATGATAATGAAAATGATAATGAAAACGATAATGATAATGATAATGATAATAATGATACAGTCCTATCTGTATAAATTTATCCTTTGAAATATTTTCCAATCGAGATTGGAATATGTAAATTTTATGTCGATAGGACGAAAATGAGAAATCTGCTAGAAAAGTTTTCTCATACCTGTATGTGTATTTTTATATGCTACATTTCTGTGTGTGTGTGTGTATGCCTTTCTTAATCCTTTGATGAAAGATTCGAAGGATCAAACTGCTGTTAAATTCGCGATTTATCGTGTAAACTTTTGCTGGTAAAAATCCTGATATTATCACATTATCAGAATACGCTTAAACTGCTCAATTCCACGACTATTTTCTTCTCGTTTTCAAAAGAACTTTTATAGATCGAATCTCGCTATGAACGAAATTGTCCTATGATCGAATCAATATAATTATTGAAACTCGATATAATTAATATTTTTTTTCCGAGTAATACGAATTTAATCGCGTTTTTATATTTATTATGAGATAAAAATTTTTAATAATCATATATATATATATATATTGTGTTACGTAAGACATATAATTGCTATAATCGATATCTAATTCTCAATAATTAATTAACTAAGTAGGCGGGAAAGAGAGACAGGAAGAGAGAGAAACAGTCTATTAATACTCATTTGGCTGACTATATAAGGCTCACATTCCCTTACTCGTGAATATCAATTTGTCAAGAAATATTATTGAAAATTTCAAAAATCTCCAAAATCGAATCGATATTGAAAGAAACAAAATATATATACATACGTATACACTATATAAGTATACATATTTTCTTTTCTTTTCTTGTTTTTTTTCTTATTACCAGAAATTGTTCTTCGTTGCTTCGTATTATAAAAAATAAAAGAAGAAAAGTATTTCGAACGTATCTTTTTTCTTTTTATGAGAATCCAAGTATTACATCCAATATATATATACACATATATACTATACATATATAAACGTTACGTATGTATAACATAAGGCGTAAATCCGCTTCCCATTTATATTTTCAGAGAAGACGACGACGATTTATCGTCCCGCAAATATTATTTATCACGCCTACGCCATCTTCCTCTTTATATTCCTCCTTCTTCGTCTCTTCGACAAGATCCTACCATATATAACTTCTCTTCATTATTATTATTTTTATTTTTATTATTATTATTATTATTATTATTATTATTATTATTTTATTACTATTACTATTACTACTATTTTTATTATTATTATTATTACTATTATTATTATTATCATCATCATCGTTATTGTCGTTATTATTATTCTGTTTATTTGTATCTGTATTTTTATTTTTATTATTATTTTTATTATTTTCATTATTTTATTATTATTATGAAGAAATATATAAATAAATGTAAAATGCGTTTGAAGGTTCTTAGACACATTCTTAGCATAAGACGAAATATAATAATATTTTTTGGATAAATACATTAAGGCCATTATGTATGGTATCTTCGACGTTTTATCCGAAGAAATTTTTGGATATCGGCCAATGATTAAATGTGAATTTGTAACAGCGTTCATCTTCGATCACTTCGTTCCTTCCATGTTGCCTTTCAAGCTAAGAATATTACGATTATTGCGTAAGTGTATTACGATCTTTCGTTATAACGTCATTGATCTCAGCACATTACTAATATATTTAAAATTATTGATGATTAATATTTTTTCTTTTTCTGATGCTACAATTTTTTTAATCGTTTCGTAGAGAAACCCAATGACGTTACTATATTTCATCGTCTTATTATTACTCTTCATTATTAAATTAAAAAAAAATAATAATAATAATAATGATAAACAAAAAATTTTTAAAAATCTGTTCCAACTCTTTTCGCTTGGTAATAAATACCGTATATGTAGACATTTTTTTTTTTATCGTATACGATTTTTTGACATTAAAATAAAGATACAAAAATTGTCTCGGAGAAAAGATTCAAGTGAAATTTGTAAATGAAAAAAAAAAAAAACAATCGAATTCACTTTCTTCAAAAAAAAAAAAAAAAAAAAATGTTCAGCTCTAATTATTCGCTTCCGGTTCTCTCTCTTACTCTCCCCACTTTTTTTTAATACTAAAACGAAGGTCGTTTTATTTTTACTTTATTCTATCTGTCTATCTTTCCTTCTTTCTTTCTTTCTTTCTTTCTTTCTTCTTTTTTTTTGTTTTTCGTTAAGATCCCACACACACACACACAAGTTTAAAATCACTAGCAAGCCACGAGTAAAAAAGTTTCTTATCAAAATTTCGCCTATTTAGAGTGGGCAACATCGCGCCACGATTCTCGTTCCTTCTCGCGCAATCGTCGACTTTATCGTGATTTATATCGTCGACTTTATCGTACTTCTTTTGCAATCGAAAAAAAAAAAGAAAGAAAAAGAAAAAGAAAAAGAAAAAGGAAAGAAGACCGGTGTACGATTGCTGCCTTTTAAATAAGTTTTTCGATGCGCACGTTCTCTTCACTCGTAAATTTTACTCTAACAATAGATAGCTAATCGTCGAGAGAAGAGAGAGAGTGAGAGAGAAAAAATTTTTGTTTCATATTTCAAGATATTTCGTGTTCATTGCTTTTATTTTATTTTATTTTATTCTGTATTTAATTAATTCGACACTTGCGAGATGAGTTTATACATTACATATATTTTTTTTATTATTATTATTACAAATATATATATATATATGTATATATATGTATGTATACATACGTTGACGAAGAAGGCTCGTCAAATGAAGAAGTGCAAAAATAAAAAGGAGAGAAAGAAAGAGAGAGGGAGGGATGGGAGGGAGAGAGGGGGAAAGAAAATAGTAGTAGTAGGAGATAGTCTGGAGCCAAGCTGGCTGCACGAGAAGGGGCTCGTCATCAACATTTACAAACGAAAGAAGTTGATTAAGTGGGGGATACGAAGCTTATAAGACACGAGAGGCATGCCTCAAGAACGAATAGTCGCAAAAGAGTGATTGTGAAGTGCACGAAAAGTCTTATATCCCATCGTTATTAACGCAAGGGAATTGAAAATAACAATAACAACAACAACGACAATAACAACAAAAAGAACGACAAGAAAATAAATTAAAATAAAAATAGCCTTTCATTTTTATCCTGCGCCAAAAAAAAAAAAACATATATATATATTTTTTTTTTAATATTTAAGGATCGATCAATCGAAAGGAAGAAGGAGAAAAGTGATAGAGAATAAGGATCGATCTATAGATCGATCAGTGATGACTTATCCAGTGAATAAATAGACTGAGAATAGACGTTAATAATAATTAAATTGAATTTTTGATTATTCGAATCTTTCTGTTCTTTTTCTGTTTTCCTTTTGTTTTGTTTTGTTTGAACGACAATTTGAAGAAGATAATAATTAATTGGATTATTATTTATTATTACGATTACATGTATTGAATATAATTTTTTGGATTGTGACTTATAACGTTAATAACGTTAATTTCGTCGTTGAAAACTTAATTATTGTGTGTTGTGCGGGGGGGAGGGTGTGAACAAGAAAAAAAAGGGTTGTTTCTCGAGCCTTCTTTGACGACGAAGAGATAGCGTTTCGATTTATACAATAGTGAGTATTTATTCCTTTTATTTGAATAATTTATTATTCTTGTTATTATTAATATTATTATTAACGACAATTAGCGTTCTTTCTTTCTTTCTTTCTTTCGTTCGTTAAGAAGTTAGTTATTTAATTAGTTTTTTCGCATTCGTTTTTACTCGTACAAATCACATATTTCATCCCCCGTCGATGAACTTTAACGATTTAATCGTTATTAATTAATTAAGAGCGAAGAAAACGCAACATTCGAATCGATAATAAAATAATAAAAGAGAATCGCACTTGACGCGTTGTCCAAAACTTATTTTTTTTTATTTCTCTCTCTCTCTCTCTCTCTCTCTCTCTCTCTCTCTCTCTCTCTCTCTCTCTCTCTCTCTCTCTCTCTCTCTCTCTCTCTTTCTCTTGATAAAAACATCGACAAATTTTTATTCCGTCATTTTCTTCTTTTTTTTTCATTTTAATTATTATTTCAACGAGTCAGATAATAATAATAATAAAAAAAAAGAAGAACGTAATGGAAAACGCATTTCTTTGACGGTGGAAAGTTTTATAAACGATAGGATGCATGGTAAACACAGTGGGTCAAGTGTAACGCACAGAGAGAGAGAGAGAGAAAGAGAGAAATAAAATTATAGAAAAAGTAGTAAACAATCAATTAACAAGCCAGTATCACTTAACTCTGATATGTATCATTTTATCATCCGACCATAATAAAACAATCAAAAAATTTAATAAATAAATCAGGTTGCAATTTTTGAACAAAAAATGTTATCCCGGTTGATTATGATATTAGTCTACTCGTCTAAACTTTTCAATGAATTCGAAATAATACAATTTTGTAATAAACATAATTTTGTTTCAAAATTTCATTAGTTTTTTTATAACTATTCCTTCAAATATACATACATACATATATAGATCGTACATAGATACATATAAATTCTTCTTTTTTAATTAACGAATGATAATAAAAAAGAATTGAAAAATCATTTGATTTTCTAAAACAATATAATTAATGTATTTAATGGCAGACAAGTAATTCGATCATAAATTCAATGATAACTTAATTTTATAGATTTAGTAATACATAATTGAAAGCACCCTTCTGTTTTCTTCGTCAATCGTATTCACGATAAAAAAAAAAAAAAAAGAAACAGAAAGAAAGAAAAGCAAAAAACCAAAAAAAAAAAAAGAAAAGAAAAGAAAAAAAATTGATTTACCGTCTTGTAAAATATAACGACCGTAAAACAGCTCACGTAAAAAGGGGAATCCATTGAGGTAGCCAAGTGGCGATTCAGATTTTTCATTACGCAAGTCGCGTACAAAAGGTCATTGATAAAAACCATTCACCGGTAAGAACGTACGGGGAATGATTGCTTCTTCATTGTTATGCATTTACACGCCTTACTCCGTCCATTCTCTCTTTTTTTTCTTTTTCTCATTTTCCCTTTTTGTTGCCTACACCTCCTCTCCCAAATTCTTTCTAAATTCACAGACATACCTATTTCTTTCCACGTTTAATCGACACAATAATTTTTATTACAAAATATGGACGCGACTTTGTTCGTTATGCAAAAAAGAAAAAGAAAAGAAATTATCTCGATGCTTGAGATAATTTAACAAAAAATGTTTATTATTAATTCGATCTTGTATATATAATAAATTCGATCATGTAGATTTTCTTTCCACCGATCGATGCAATATTTACAAAAAAAAAAATAAATAAATAAATAATTATTCTTATAAAAAGCAGTTTTTTCTTTATCAAAAAAAAAAAAAAAAGAATAAAAATAAAAATAAATAAAGAAGAAAAAGAAAAGAAAAGAATGTCAACGCAGTAGCGATAGAATAATAGAGAAATAGCAGGAATTCGACAATTAAAAAAAAAAAAACATATGTAGAACGAGTGGACTGCGTCGTAGAATGATTAGAACGATCAGATTTAGATTAAAAGAAAGTACAAAAGAAAAAAAAAACGAAAAAACAAGAGAGAAGACCTTAGTCTAGCTTCCGTTTGAAAAAAAGGGAATATCCTCGTTGATTGGCCGGCCTGCTGGACGGCCAACCGGCCGGACGCGAGTAACAGTAGATAACCCCGCAAAAAAATCTTCCATTCGTGCTAAGTGTGGTGGTGAATCGCGGCGGTGCTAGTCTATTCGGTCGATTGATTAATGGTTTCCTTGTATCCGATTCCGGTATCATATTTATTCGCTCTAAGGAATTCATCTGCGGTACGATTAAGCTCGCAGAGAGAGAGAGAGAGAGAGAGAGAGAGAGAGAGAGAGAGAGAGAGAGAGAGAGAGAGAGAGAGAGAGAGAGAGAGAGAAAGATTTCTCGAAGTAACAAAATCATTTGTACAAAGATGGTTGCAATCGTGAGGATAAATAATAAAACTAATATAAAAAAAAAAAAAGTAAAAAAAGAAGAAAAGAAATATATCTCAAAAGAAGAACGTGAGAAAGAAGTAACTTTCTACGAACTATAGAAAGTACATGAATGAAAAAAAAAAAAGAAAAGAGTAAAAAAACTAAACGGAAAAGCGGAAGAGAACAAAGTTTGTTAATAAAGAGAAAGAGAGACAGAGATTTCTCGAAGTAACAAAATCATTTGTACAAAGATGGTTGCAATCGGTTGAGGATAAATAATAACACTTAACAGAAAAAAAAAAAAAAAAAAA
>NC_057691.1:7008529-7013528 GCF_014466175.1 Vespula pensylvanica | reverse complement strand
CTTTCTACGAACTATAGAAAATAAATGAATGAGAAGAAAAAAAGGAAAAGAAAACTAAATGGAAGACGGAGAAGGACAGTTTGTTAATAGAGAAAGAGAAAGAGAGACAGAGAGAAACAGATAGACGGACAGTAGGAGAAAGAGAGAGAGAGAGAGAGAGAGAGAGAGAGAGAGAGAGAGAAGAATCTACGAGTATGTTTACGCGGCCAATGTAAAGTCGATAGCTTCATTGATAGCTTCATTCCCTCCCTCTCCCCCTTCCCACCATCCCTTCTTCTTTCCACCATATCTCACGTTTCACACTTTTCTCTCATATTTCTCAATTGACTTCTCTTAGACGATGACGCATCATTGAATAGAGAGAGAAAGAGAAAGAGAGAGAAAAAGTATTGATAGAAAATGGCCGACATCATCGAACGAAAATGGTTGGACGAAAAGAGCGGGAAATTTCGAAATAATATTAAATAGAAATCTCTCTAGTTTTTCGATCGTAAGTGCGTTTCGATTTGAGCGAATATTTTTTTTTTTTTTTTGTAATATAAAGAAATAAAAGAAAAAAGGAATGAAAGAAGGAAAGATAAAAAAGAAACGATGGTCGCGCGTATTTTCTAAGAAAAATTAATTAATTAATCGAGCACGATCCGTCTCTCTTTCTCATTTCTCGACGTCACACTTGTGAAAACCGGTCGGTAGGTCGGTCGGTAATTAATTATTCCAGCGCGAAGACAAATGGCGATCCCAAAGCATCTTTCATTTACTTTCTGTTTTTTTTTTTTCTTTTCTTTTTCTTTTCTTTTTGTCGTTTTTCCCTTTGTATAGCTTTCCCTTTTTGTAAAGGAACGAAATATATGATCGTTCTCTCGCCCAAATTTTTTTTTCTTTTTTGTTTATTTTTTATTTTTACAAGGATAAAAAAATATATATATATATATATATACTTACCACCGGACGATCCATGAATGAACATATTCCTAAGGATCGCCGTTTTCTCCTTGTAAGCGTCGACCTCCGCTACATTCGCACAAATACGTCGAAATTCGCGAAATAGATCGTCCTTTGTTGGTATCTTTAACTTGGAGGCCATTTTAGATTCCACGAGATTAACCGTCTTGGGATCGTCTGAATAATTCTTAGAATTCTCCGGAGATCCCATTAATTTTTTCGATATTTTCTTTCTCATCGGTGATTTCGTCTCGTTATCGATTTTATCCTCCAATTTATTCGGCGTTGTTGTTGATTGACCATCCGAAGAATTTCCTTTCCTTTTTAATGGTGTTTTCGTTTTCGGTGATTTGTAAGAATCTACGAAAAAAAAAATAAGTAAAAAAAAAAAAAATAGCAATATGAGCGAAACGATAAATTTCTTTTCTTTTTCTTCCAATTAAATCAAAAACGCACGAAATGTAAAAATAAAAATGAAATATTGTTATATTGATAAAAAAAAAAAAAAAAGAAGAAAAAAGAAAAAGAAAGACGAAAGGAGAGAAAGAGAGAGAAAAAGCGAGAGAGAGAGAGAGAGAGAGAGAGAGAGGCAGAGGCAGAAAGAGAAAAAAGAATGAAGGACAGTATCGATAGTCTTTAAATTTATGGACCTTCGAACAAATACGGTTAATCGTTTGAAATAATAGTGCATTATTATTTTTCATGCATACACCGTGAGCAGTGGTATAATCTGCGAACTGGATACAAAAATGGCAGTAGTCAGCCGTATAAATCACTCGTCAATCTTCTCTCTCTCTCTTTTTCTCTCGTTCCAGTGCATTCAACAAAGCCGATAGAAAAGACAGCAGTTGCCGTGGATACGAACATATGTCTCTATAAAGAAAATTGATAGTCATAATTTGTAGTATCCTGATTTAATTATGTCAATTAACACACTCGCTTTATCGGTATTTATCGATAGTTGAGTAAATAATAATAGGAAAATGTGATCGGAAGTTTTATATGCATCGAGGAGATTCTCTCTCTCTCTCTCTCTCTCTCTCTCTCTCTCTCGCTCTCTTTCTCTCTCTCTTTCTCTTCGAACGATACCAATTTTTAACTTAAATAAACTTCATTTCTTTCGGTTTCTCTTTTTTTATTTCTTCTTCTTTTTTTTTACGAAGTAATCTCTCACCAATATCGCGAAGATGATGACACGATGATGATTACGTCATAATCAATTTTAAACATAGTCAAATATAACGATGATGTTTCCATTAAATGATACGACGATATCTTCGATATATTTTTACGAAAATAAAATAAGAAAAATTTAATAAAAATTAGTAGCAATAATATTTATAATAATAAAAAGAATAAAATAATAATAATAATAAGGGGCACGTCCGATACGAACTTAATCGAAGTTCAAGGATAAAGTTGAAGAGTGAGGAATAAAATAATTTGAAACAATTCATGGAAAATTTGTTTCCGGGCATCGAGATCACTCGATGGTTCATTAAAGCAAAAAAGAAAAGAAATCAAAGATAAAATATCTTACAGGATTGTTCAAACTCTTGAAGCTTCTCAAGGACAATCTTTTTGTCCTCTTCCTGAAGATTATCCCATCCACTAATGTCCACCTCAGGATCTTCGATTCTCTTAGTCGTAGCTCTCTGTTTCGCGAATAACTCGAAAATGCAAGACACATGATGCCATGCCTTCATTTTCGAACCCTCCGAAAAAGGATTCGAAACTAATTTCGCGATCCTTATTGTATCCTTCTCGATAGGACATTTACATTTTTTGCATTTCGCACGGCCGGACTTTGCTCGTTCGATTGCGAACGGTTTTCCATCTTCCTCGTCCTCCATGATCTAGAAAGAAAAAACAAAATATAAAAAAAATAAAAAATAAAAAAGAAGAAACATATAAACAATATGTAACGCGTGTTTAAAAAAATTATATATATATATATAATACATATAAGAGTAGCACTCGAAAGCATTATAATAAAAAGATATGTATGCATGTGTATGCATGTATGTACATATGTAAATATGTACGCATTTATAAAAAAAAAAAGAACAAATGATACGAAGTATAATATGATCTATACCTAAATGGAAAAATATTTAATCGTCGAATTATCTACCCTGTAATTCGTTATAAATGAAATTATTCTTGTCTCTTACGTAATTAATTTCAACTCGTAAAATTGCGATTGGTGCTCCCAAATGAGATTGCAATTTCTCTCTCTCTCTCTCTCTCTCTCTCTCTCTCTCTCTCTCTCTCTCTCTCTCTCTCTCTCTCTCTCTCTGTGTGTGTGTGTGTGTATGTGTATATGTTTAAATGTATTCTCGATTACATCCGGCGTAATCATGATATACAGATTAGAAACGATTCGTTACGCCCTCGTATAATATCCGTTTGGATAAATCGAATGCTCAACGTTAAACTCCTCAATGATAACTTCAATCATACTTAGTTTATAGTGTTGTAATAATAGAAAAAGTAAAAATATGAATTACGTAACGCTGAAGTTTAAACCGTTAAACCGTTAAGTTGCAGAGAGATTCAATAAGGTTTCCCTTTCGTCCTATTTGTTCAAATATCACCACGGATCAATAAGCAACCACCGTCATCTCAAGTAACACGTCGATATTTTAAAGTCACGTGGATCTAAATATTAACGCTAGCGATATGATATTATCCTTTTTCCTCTTTTTATTTCTTTTTCTTTTTTCTTTGAACAAATTAATTAACAGTAAAAATTAATATCGACTTCCAATTGAATTTGTTATTTGTGACAAAGAATAAAAGGAAAGAACTTTATATATATATATATATATATATATATATATATATATATACATATATATATATATACATTATCGAGAACATTATAGTACGTAATCCAGAGTTTGAGTATATAGATCGGCCATTTTACCGGGCGTGTAACATACCTCGAAAATTGAAAACAAGAAGAGAAAAGAAAAAAAAGGAACAAACGACGATGATAAAATAAACCGTAAAGTTCTCTCTTCCTCTCTCTCTCTCTCTATAAAACGAGGGGTTCTTATCATCAATTAATGCGCTGATTGGCTGGCTTAATGGCAATGAAACATTGACAAACAATGGCAGACATATTGCTAATTTTATGCATTACGTTACTTCGAAACCATTCTTAATATTGCGTACCAATATTTTTCTTCTTCTTTTTTTCTTTTCTTTCTTTAATTTCACACACACACATACACACACACACACACACACACACACAATTCGTAAAAAGATTAACAATTATTTCTTCGAGGAAAAAAGAAAAGAAAAAGAAAAGAAAAAAGAAAGAAAGAAGAAGACCCAGAAAGGAATAATTAAAATTTCAAATCAATTAAAAATTTCATAATATATTAACTCCTCGCGTCAAAATCTTCACAATTAATTTTTTACGTGTTCAGTGAAAATCACGTGACAAACCGTGTGACGCGTTTTCGAATTCTTAATTATACCGTTGAAATGACAGATAGCCATTCGACCGGGTGAACTCCAAGAATTATTTATTGTTGCCGTTCTCGAATTTCTTCCTTCTTCTGATTCCTACGAATACCACCTCAACGATGATAGCAGTAGAAACCGTAGCAACACAGCAGAAGTAATAGCAATATTTCTTTATTCAAAGAAATATTTTATAACACGAAAAATAAGTCAGTATCTTCATCGGATAGGTCGTGACGAAAAGTAGAGACGAACTGATAGAACTGACAGTCAATCATAACTCGGTTTACAAAGATATATTATTATTGTAAACAGACGTATTGTACAAACGTTAAGTCGTATATAAATAAGATTTAGTAAACCTTATTTGTTCATTGAAAATGAAAAAAAAAAAAAAAAATACTTTCAACATTCGATATAGTTTAGTAACACGTTGTTGTAATATTTTCATATTAATGTTATATGTATTATTTGTTTCTAACTTGAAACTCGTTTATAATAATAATGCACACTTCTGTTGATTGATTTCTGTTGATTGACTTATAGATCAGCCTATGTACGTATATATATGTACGCGTGT
>NC_057691.1:6986029-7006029 GCF_014466175.1 Vespula pensylvanica | reverse complement strand
CGTCAATCGTATTACTTCGATATTGCATTCGTGAGATCGATAATGTATTTTTATTACTAAAACTTTCCTTTTCATTTCGAAGTGGAAAAAGACATCAAACGTGTATCATTAAAGTGAACAATTTTCTATCTAACTCCGATCGGAATAATAAAGTTCGCGTTTTCTCGCGTATTATTGGTCGTGAATCTTTCGATAATAATAACGTCTTGAAAAGAAATCACGAATCTGAAAGGATAAAAGCTGAGAAATCGGAGATGATATCTAGAAAGAGACGAAAGAGTACGAACGAAATCGGAGAAATTGAAATAAAAGAAAAAAGAAGCGAGTTAGAAATCGATATTGATTATCGAAATGAGATCGTCTTAAATTGTTGTAAAATTTTTCGTTATTCTTTTCTATTTTCTTCTTCTTCTTTTTTCTTTTTCATTGATCTCTCCTCGATTTCTTATATTTCTAATCGTGAAAAGTTCATGCAATATTTTTTATAAATATGTCGCTATAAAAAAAAAAAAAAGAAAGAAAGAAAGAAAAAGAAAAATAATCGTTTAAAAATTTTTCAAGCGTTAAAAGTAAAAAATAAAATCGTAGATTCACATCAAATCGCAAAATGAAATTTATCGATATTGCATAATACGAAATTGACTTTAAGTATATCGTTAAAAAGAATGTTAACTATATCTTTTTTTTTTTTTTTGGTTTCTCCATTGTGTGCTTTCAATTGTGTCACATATATTGTATCGTGAAAAGTTTATGTAATATTTTTTTTTATAAATGTGTCGCGTAAAAAAGAAAGATAATCATTAAAAGGATTTGCGAATCCGCTAATTACGAGTATAGATTTGTATAATGAAATTTGTCAATATTGCATAATTCAAAGTCGATTTTAAATACGTTTATTATAAAAAAAATATATATATATTATTTCTCGTCTATATTCTCTGACATAACTTTATCAAGATTCAAAGTATAATAAACCTGTAAAAAAGTGTGAATTAAATTAATTCGCGAAGTCTTGACAGGGTCATCGTGGATTATCCACCGAACTCGATAAATTATCGCAATATTTCCTATATACATATGTGTATATATATATATATATGTATATATATATATATATGTATGTATGTATGTATGTATGTATGTATATGTATATGTATTTTGTATATGTATATGTGTTTGCGTGCATGTATACGCGTGTGTATCTATGCTTTTTTACATTATTCATATTAGAAAGATAATCGTGAAACGTAAGAGAAATTATCCGATTTTTTTTCCTTTTTTCTTTTTTATTAATGGCTAACAAACGAGATAAATCCAAAACAATACGAAATATTCAAATGATAGTGTAATTAATATTTCCCAAAGTAAAGATAATTACACCTCCCACGTATAATTTAGAATATGTTAGTTGTCAAAGGAATAATGTGCTTTCCTAGAGAATCTTATTTGAGAAACTTAATGAAATAGGATGTTATGCTAAATGTGAGGCTCCCGAGAGTTATGCTTTGCGCGGAATAATTTCGAGATATTAGTTATGCAACATAGAGAGACAGAGAAAGAGAGAGAGAGAGAGAGAGAGAGGGACAAATTTCCTACGTCAAACGATGTACTACACAAACGTAACAGTTTTATCATTGCATTATCAAATAATTGATGAAACTATTAAACGTAAAATACATATTACAATTATCATTATAAAACTTGAATTAAATTTCGTTGTGCTATTTAGTATCGAAAAAAAAAAAAAAGAAAAGAATAATCAACGAAGGCCAAAAAGAAAAACAGAACAAAGAGACAATTGAAATCTATGTTGAAATAATAGCTTGATAAATATCAAATAATATTTTATCAAATTATTTTATGATATTAAAAAATATCAAATAATAATTATATTATTTTATTTATTAATAATATTTATTTAGATAAAAATGAGTTTTCGTTATACAAGTATACAATTTCTTCACTTGTTGCATCGCTTATAACACATACAGACGCAGTATATAAAATAGTATAAAAATATAAAACACTTCACTCGATTTTCCTTTTAACCGCGATTCTTTATTTGGTTACATGAAATTTATTTAAACCTCGAATGGTATTGATTTTTTCATCAAGATGTGAAAAGGAAAACATGTACGATTATATAAGAAATTAAAAGGAGAACAGATAGAGAGACGAAAAAGAATTGAAAATAAATCTGACAAAAGTCTCTGCTGATATTGATTTATCCCAGATTACAAGACAAACAACATTTGTCTCTTTCCTTCATTTAAAACATTTGAAACCCAATGTAACTGTTCAAATACAATCGTTGTCAACATACCACTCATTCATTCTTTCTGTCCTACGCATAAAGAAACACGCATGCACGCATATTCATACGTATCGTCGATACAAATAGATTCATACATAATCATAAATAGAATTAGATACTTTAGAAACATACATAAGAATCTTAAGATATAACAAAACTTCGAGATTGATTTTCAAATTAATAGAGATTGGAAATGACAATTAAATGAAATTTAAAATAAAAAAAAAAATGAATAAATAAAAAAGTAAAAAGTTTTGGATCATCATTTTTTTTTATTCTCTTTTTAACTCTCATTTTTATTTTACAGGAAACGGCAGTCATTGAGGTAATGACGAGCTCGTATCTCGTTGCATTTATGCTGGTCTACAGCACCGTTGTTGTACGTGCTGACCGGCACCATTTACCGGCAGACATGGTATACACTAACGATAACTTTGCCGAAGATACTGAGAGCGTGGTGAGAATTAGATCCTTTTAATTTTTCGTTTAAGAGAAAAGGAAGAAAAAAGAATAAAAATAAAAAATGTTTTCGAACGCGCACTTCTTCCAATTAGCTGATCAATTAACCATTTTATCAATTTCGTGCGCAGATTTGTTTCTTTAATTATTACAATCTAAATGTAAAAAAGAAAATTACAAAAATAAATATCTAAAGGTATATTACGTAAGACATGTTATTTCCCCCTCGCCCCATTAATTTCCAACGATTCGAAAAAGTATTACACAATACTTTGATATTTAATTCATTTTTCGTCCGTAGCTTCTTTTAAGCAGGTTAAAGGAATTAATGGAACGAAAACAAGAAATAATGGAACAAGAGAGAGAATTGACAGAGGAGCAGCTGACGATTCAGGCAATGTTACAGGAAAAGGCAAGAGATCATCGTTTGCCTCAAAACGATTATTCTCAAGATGACGCAGAAATACTTCCGGTACCAAGTGCGATAGTGCATCACGGACCATTAGGCTCAATGAAACGAACTAGCTGCAAGTATCACTTTTACCTCTGTTTTTTTACGTATTAATAAATAAATATATGTGTAATAAATAAATATATAAACGTTTTAACGAATAGACATACTAAAATCATTCAATAAATCGATTTCATGAACCATCGACAAAGAACATTTAATAACTTGTGATCAGCATATGTTTGCTTTTTAATATATAAATGAATAAATAATAACAAAAAATATTAACAACAACAACAACAACAACAATAATAATAATAATAATAATACAGTTAGCTGTATCAATTGTAAAAACTTATTGTGGATTATCTATGATCTATTATAATTAAAGTGTTTGACGTATAAATCTGCATGAGGGCAAAAATATTGATCTAACGATCGTTTTATTCAATAAGATCTTGTTAACAAGCCGACACTTCGATTTCTTAACTTCTCCTTCGTATCTTTTCTTGTCTCTTATATCATACGTAAAGAAGGATAGAAAAGCTTTTATTGTCAGAAAAAAGAAAGAAAGAAAGAAAGAAACTTTGAAGAATTCTAAGAGACAAATTCAAGAGATCCATCGTCATTATTATTGTTATAATTATTATTGTTGTTGTTGTTAACGAAAGGAGAACCAATACTTTCCAATTAAATTAATATCTAATTTGCTGATCATAAAAGAGATAATTCTTGGTAAAACGAGAACGATAAATTAATCAATTAAAAAAAAAAAAAAAAAAAAAAAAAAAAAAAAAAAAAAAAAAAAAAAAAAAAAAAAAAAAAAAAAAAAAAAAAAAAAAGAAAAGAAAAGAAAAAAGAGGCCGATTCAATCGATTCCATATTTATACGATGACGTGATGATAATGATGATCACAACGATGATGAAAATCATGATGGCGATAGTTATAATTTATACAAATATACTCTTATGCGTTATCTTCATCTCAATTGATTCTTTGAAAAATAATTTCATTAAAATGTCTCAAACGAAAACATATCATTGGCTTGCTTTTAAGTAAAATAATGTTTATATTACTGTTATTATTATTGTTATTATCATCATCATCATCATCATTATCATCATCACAATTATTATTATTATTATTATTATTAGCAGCAGCGTCATCGTCATTTTTTGTCTTCATCGTCATGGTCGTCATCATCATTATTATTATTATTTTCGTCGAATCGATTAGAATTGAAGACGAATGGGCAATTAATTGACGCCAATTGACATTTCTCGGGGGGGTGACCACGAATGAGTGACGTTACCGAACCAACGACGACGAGGACGAAGACGAGGACGACAATCCCCCTTAGACGAACGTAATAAATCGGAAACGATCGATCGATACCCATGATCGATCCGATTACTATTTCTCTCATTAATAAAATCGGCGCCAGATCGATCGTTGTCGTCATATTCAGCAACGTTTTAAAACCATTTCTATTGTTTTGATTAATTTAAATTTCGCAATATTTCGTTTGAAACAATTGTAATATCAGACATTAATTATCGGAAAATTAATTTGTCAGGTTAATCCCAATTTTAAAGATAGAATGGGCAGAAATATGGAATCAAATCGGCCATCTTAAAAAGTCTCAATTCAGAAAACGAATTTTCTATAATATACTTATTGATTAAATTTCATTAAAATAAAAAAATAATTAAAAAAATGATAATAATTATTAAATAATTATTAAATAATTAAAACGATTAAATTATTATAATTCTTATTACATACTACTTAATATTATTTATACTAGTTTTATATATAGGGTGATCCAAGATTTACTTGTAAAACATTTTAGCGTAGTTTGACGTAATAAATTTGAATCACCCACCTAAACGTACACGATATATATGTTTAATATCTTTTTCATATTTTTGTAGATATGAGCCTCTGCCATTTCAAGATTTGCAACATGGGCCGCAAGAGGCAAATGTAAATCTAATTACACCATAGTAGTGGCGAAAATCATCGAACTCCTTTCTACTTGTATCTTCTATTAATCTATCTATCTACCTATCTATCTATCTATCTAACCATCTATTTTTCACATTTTTGATTTACGTCTATATTTTATTTATATGTGTATCTATTCTTAATCTATCTATATTATGTTTTATCTACATCTATATTTCTTCTTAATCTATCTACATCTACACCTTCCTCTTTTTCATGTGGTGCGTTGCTACACCATCTTGAAAAAAAAAAAAAAAGAAACAGGTTTCGTTCTTTTTTTTTGTTTTCTTTTTTGTTCTTTTTCTATTTTTTTTCGTTTTTTGTTTTTTTATTATTACAAAAGAAAAAAAAGATAAAAAACAAATACCAAAAAAGAAAACACAAAATAAAAAAGAGAGGGAACAAAGAAGCAACGAATGGGAAAAAAAAAAAACGAGAAAGAAAATTCAGGAAATGTCCAATAAACGAGAAATGAAATCGAGTGTAATGGAAATAAAAATAAATGGATGAAGGAACAAAAACAAAAAAAAAATTAAAAAAGAAGAAAAAAGACATTCTACCAAAAAAATTGAAAAAAAGAAAAAAGAAAAAAAAAGTTAAAAAAGATTAAAAAAAAGAAAACTATAGCAACAACTAAAAAATTTCGAACAAATAGACATATATATTGTAGTGAGTAGCATGTTCGAAATAATATGTTCGATGAAATTCGCCTAGATCTTGTTGTAAACATTGTTGTGAATATGTAATAATATGTAGTGCCGAAAAAAATTCTCGGTTATAACACATACTATGCGCTTTAAATGAAAAATATTTTATTATTGTAAACGGAGGAAGGATTTTAAAAAAGTATTCACGTCGATCGGATATTCTTTAACTGTTCAGGAAAAAAAAAAATAAATAAAAGCTTGTTTCCTACATACAAACACACACAAATATATATAAATGTAATGATATATCTTGAAAAGAATATAAAATTTTGAACATATGTAACAAATTACGTCAATAGTAAAAAATAAAGCCAACAAAGCAGAATATATAAAAGAAGTTTTTCGATAACTCGGCCACCGATTTGAAAAAAAAAAAAAGAAATATGGATATAAAAAAAAAAAAGATAAAGAAAGGAAACAAAAAAAAAAAAGTACTTATAATTAATTCCTGAAGAGTGGAATATCCTCGACGTGCCCGTTCGACGATTCGTGAAAATGGTGAAATGAATTTATATTTATTGGTTAGCTTTTAAGTAAAAGAAGGGTGCAAAAGTCGCGAAATTAAAATTTATATTTATTATTGATCTCTTTTTCTTTCTCATTTTTTTGATTTTCTATAAACAATCGGTAAAATAGTGGAAAAATGGAAAAATGAAAGGAAAAGAAAAAAAAAAAAAAAGAAAAGGCATCGATAAAATTGTCTCAATAATTTGTTTGCATATTAAGAAAAGAATTTTATACGATATCAGTACCCAACATCACACGTATGATTAAATTAAAAAAAAAAATAACTTAATAGTATTCGAACACGAACTACTATGCATTTATTCACAATAGTATTTCCTTTGGGTATATCAAATAAACTGAATATCGAATTATTATAAATGTGACAATATTAAGTTTAACGGCAAGGAAAAAGAAAGAAGAAAGAAAAAAAGAAAACGGCTATCTGCACCCTTCGTTAAATTATTTATGAATCATTATTATTATATAATTATTCTTTGCTTCTTCAAGATAGAAAAGAAAACAACGTTTGTCTATGTATCGTGTTACTTCTATTCTATTTATTTAATATCTTGAATTTCTGTAATCTTTGTCGTTTAAAAAAACTAATTATTCCTTTTTTTTATGGCGTCGCTTATATGTGTGATCTATTTCTGCGTGTATCTCTCTGTATGTGTCGTTCTCTCTTCCTACCTTCTTCCCTCTCTCCCTCTCTCTCTCTCTCTCTCTCTCTCTCTCTCTCTCTCTCTCTCTTCTTTTATTTCTCTTTCCTTTTTTTTTTAAATTAAATAAATGCTACATTTATTTAAACGCGTAACGTACCTGCGGTTAATGATCTTTAACCAAATGTACAAGGCTATATATATATGTATTTTACCTATTACTTATTATTAAATGTATTCCTTTCGAAGTTTGTTTGATGTTATCACCACCTTAAAAAAAGAAAAAAAAAAAAAAGAATAAGAAAAATAAATAAAACAAAATGGTGGTAAACGAATACGTAATGACGGTCTCGAGTGTGTGTATATATATATATATATGTATATATATATATGTATATATATATATACTCACGTACTTACGTATATCGACGTACAAAAAAAAAGAAAAAACGAAATATATATATAATAATATAATCACAAATCCGACAAACTTCGAAAAATTGAGCAAAATTATTATTAATATTATCCTTATTATTTCCATTTCTTTGACATTCGATTGGCGATTTTGTTAAACGCTTACCCTTAGTCTTTTACATGCGATCACATAAAGAGAGCATGTAAAAATAGGAGAATTAAGACTCAAAAGTATTAATTAGATTTCGATGTGTAGATATTAAATAACGCATGTATTACAGCGTGATGTAGCAAAAAAATAAAATCGTGTAACAGAAAAACTAAATAAGCTAACCTGTATAATCATTATTGTCCGTTCACCCGTAATAATTCTATTCTCTCTTGAGAGAATAAAAGAAAATGTGAGTTACTAATGGAATTACTAACTGAATAACACGTGTGCAATTATTCAAATTGTGCGCCAGAGTTAAACGACAAAGTTACAGTCTACTTGAAACGTATAATGACTCTTTGGATAAATATTAAAGTATAATGACTACTTTGGATAAATACCAGCACCAATAAATTATAGGTAATATTTTTCTATTATTTTTGAAGAAAGCAAAGAACAATAATAACAATAATAATAAAAAAAGATCGAAAGCTCGTATAATTTTATCGATTGAGTTACCAAATTCTTATAAGTGCGAACGCGTAATGTATTGATGCGACCAACGTAACCTCAAAATACGTGATGCGTAATGAACGTTAAAAAACACTCACCAAATAACGTACGTAACAATTTCCAACGACGTAAAAAATTTCAAACAATATCTAAATGATATATTAGGAACTTATTAATAAAAAATCACACGCGTTTACGTAAAAATTAAAAATCTTACACCCGTCAACGTATACGAAATCTATCTATAAAGGGAGTGCTTCTAAGCAGTGTTGCCAACTCATGATAAATCGTAACGAATGATCTGATTGGTCGACCTACGATAAATATAATTACAAAATGAAAATCAATATATATGTTATGTATACATATATACATCCTTTTTATTTAATCGATTTTGTTGTCGTATTAACTTATTTTTTAAACATAAACTTTTATATCCAATATTTTTAACGTTTCCTATCTCTGCTTTTCTCCCTGTACCTACTCTTTTCTTTACTTCTATCACTTTTCCTTTCTCTACTTTTATCCCTATTTCTCTCTTTACTTCTACCTCTATTCCTCTCTCTACTTTTATTTCTACCTCTATTACCATCGGTCTTATCCTTTTTCTTTTTCTTCTCCTTCTCTCTCTTATGTTCGTACGCCTCATCCCTTCTCTTATTTTCCCTATTTTTCTCCTTTTCTGAAACATAATTTCTAATATCGCGAGAACGTTCCCTATCACTTCTATTGTCATTTTTCCTATACTGATGTTTTCTATGTTCCAATATATCCTCTTCGTATCTTCCCTCGCTGTTATTTTTCCTCTTGGATCTTTCCTCCTTCTCATGATAACGTTTGCTATTTCGATGATCACCTTTCTCTTGAAAACGATCGTTACCTTTCCTGTCTTCGTTCTCCTCTTCTTCCTTGTCGTCATAATATTTAATACCTTTCCCTTTTCCCCTCCATCTCATCTTTGCTACAGATTGTGAGAAATCAACGTGTATTCTTCTATCGTCGATTAAAACATTGTCCATCTTAAAATATGCCTCCTCGCAGCTCTTACGTTCAGCAAACTCAATGAAAGCGTATTGCAAGGAATCGCCCGTTTGTCTATCTCTTATTACTTCGCATCTAAAAATTTGTATACGTCGAATATTACTTTAAATCTCAAATATTATTTATACGCTCAAAATTAAACAACAAATATCTACCCAACAATTTTCCCAAAGCGACTAAAAATAATCTCTAAGTCATCGTCGTTAGTAACCGGATTTAATTTGCAAACGAACAGAACATTTTCCGGTGGTGCGATATCAGCATCCGGTATATCCCCAACAATTTCTAATATCGTAGCTCGTGCCTTTGCTTCTTTGTCCTTTTGCATTTCCATAACTTCTTCCACGGACATTCCTGCTGTATCATCTATAAGTTCGTCCGCGCCAATTCTATCGCTCTATAGAAATATTCAGCTTTATTAGATTATAAAATTTGCTTGTAAAGAAAAATATAATTCGCTTTTACATTACATACCATCAATGCCTCTTTAGTAGGTTCTGGACTCATATCTGGTATTTCTAGACCTTTAGGATCATCGAATGGATCTTCTAAAATGACGGTATGCGATATACGAATGTCCTGATAAGGTCTATAATCTCCATCACAAATGGTTTCATTAAATTTTAAAATAATTTCGAGTCCTTCTACTATCTCTCCAAACACGCAATGTTCTCCGTCTAAAGAATAGAGGTCCGGCGCAAGTGTGATAAAAAATTGCGATCCTAACATATTGTCGCCGCAATTAACCATAGATAACAAGCCACTTCTGGTATGTTTAATTTTTGGCATTTGTTCAGCCTCATAATATCTAGCTTGTTCACCCAATACTATCCCATAAATACTCTCTCCACCTTTCCCAGTACCCGTAGGATCTCCAGTTTGAGCGATAAAATTGTTTTGTACCGAATGAAATAAATTCCAATTGTAATATTTTATTTTGCACAATTTTAAAAAATTTCGACATGCTGAAAATAAGTGACATATACGTTACGATTCTATATATACCTGACTAATAAAAAAAATTCTTATAAATGTTACTTAATTTATATAAGAAAAGTAAATATTTAAACTTACTTTGTGGACGTTCTTCGATAAATAAATCTACTGTAATATCACCTATTGTAGTTTCGATTACCACGGACATGGTCTTGTGGCCAGATTATAATCTCAATGGGAAAAATTATTTGAAAATAAATATTCAATAATTAATTATTACGTTCATCGTAGGTCGTTTCACTGAATGGATATAAAAAGCAGCGTGTTTAACAGGGTTTAACTAACTAAAGCAATGTACAGAATACGGAACTAAAGTAAAACTGGAACTTATCACTTCTAGCTACTGTCCCTCAAAATCATTATAAATAAATGTCAATAACTAAGAGTGAATCAATATCTTTTGCTCGAAGCCCGGACGACCTCAGCGACTCGTACGGATAAAATATGAACTACAAGCAGAAATTAGGACACTGCTTTTACAATGCAATATCAGTGTATATATTATATTTTTTGTTTAGAATTTTTGTTATAAAATATATTACAGCCTGTACACGTAAAATCAAACAGAAAATTGTTTACATCAAGGAAATAAAGCGCACATTTCAATTTTTTATCATTGCAGATTTCAGAACAGCGCCACTATACGAAATATACTTCTCATGGAAAAAATCAATAAGAACACGTTACGTCAATAGTTAATCTCTAATGCGTAATTCTCGAAGTAGGTCACACTTCCAATACGAGATATTTTTTAATCTTTATTTAATCTATATTTTTAATCTATATCTTTAATCTCTAAATGACTTTTTTTTAAAAAGCTTCATTTTTAATATATGGATTATATTATTAATATATGAAAGTTTTTTTCCAAGTAATATTAAGGCCTTAATTAAGGATAGGGGTATCAAAAAAGAAATAATCGTGACAATTGACTCATTCATGTTATTTAATGAAATTATAAGAGCGCTTTTAGTTACATCGCGCTATCGACAAAATATACATATGTATCTTGTATTGTTTAAAAAATAAATTAAAAGAGCAACATGATATAAGAGAGCTATTACATCGTATGATTATATTACATTACGTTTTTTATGCACAAATACTTACACTTAAATAAATCATTGAAATTCGAATTACATATTTATATTTATCATGGACACGAACTATGTTTATTCTTTTTATATCATTTTTCTTTCTTTTTTTTTTTTTTTTCTTTTATAATTTTGTACTTGCCGCCAATTCTATCATATTGATCGCAATATATCACCGGTTTTAAGTCTTCTACGTAACACACGATAAACGTATGCAAATACATATCTAATCTTTAGACTTTCTAAATTAAAAACTCGATTATTTCATTCTAATTATAATTCTAGTTATTATGTACACTTCTTCTTTTATTTTTCCATTTTTTCTTTTTTTTTTTCTCGATTTTCCCAACGGACCAACGACTGTTCATATTCGGTAATAATAAAAAGAAAGAGAGAATACTTTTTCTTTTTTTTTTTTTCTTTTTTTTCGATAATACCACCTAGAGCCTTTAGTAACGCATATCACAGTTTCAGATTGATCTTTTTCGCTACATCGTTTGTTTTCCTTTTTTTTCTCCGTGATCATGGTCTTAATTAGAAAATGACCTTAACAATCTTAATACGACTCTTTAAAGGTTAATACGTGATATCATTTGAATAAACCGCTAATCGAATAATGTCTAACTTTAAAACAAGTTAGGTATACAGCAGCCTTCTTATTTCTATTAAATGGGTATGTATGAAATTAATTTGAAGGACTGTTCACTGAGCATACTTTGTTAAAAAATGTACGTACGTGTATGTGTATGTGTATTTGTGTGTGTGTATGCATATGTAAATATATATATATATATATATATATATATATATCTTCAAAATAATATGACGAGAGAACATCACATCTTTTCATTTTGCGTTTCGCTTATATCTGAATAATTATTATGCATAAACATTATGCAATATCATCCTTCGCTTAATGGAATAAAAACATTTCCTTTCTCTATTTGGCCATTTGCTGTACAATTAAGTAAAACTGCATACTCCAAATTTGTCCTTTATCGTCTTATTGGAATGCAACGTTTTCTAAATATCAGAGTAATGAACTTTTCGGTAAAACAACGATTTCCAAGTTCATACGCTCTATAAAAATGTTTTGAAGCATTCAAAAAACTGAGATTACTGTACTTGCGATCATGAAATACTTGATATTAATATCATTTGCATTTCTTAAATTAATACATATTCATTTTTTATTTAGCTTGATCTAGCAGCAGAGAAGCCGCTCTTTCTACATCGTAATCAGTCTGCTTAAGAGCATTTTCGCATTGCTGTCTATCTGCCAAACCTAACCTATAACAATATAATAACAACAACGTTAATAATAGAAATTATAATGAGTAACGTTAAATATGATATAAAAAGTTACCTTTTAAGGGATTCTAATTTAACAAGTCTGTCTTTCATAATCTGTTTGGCCGCTTGTGCAGTGTCCCATCCAGTGGCTTGTAACGCAGCTAAAATTTCTTGTTGCGACGCATCCGCTATATCTCTTTGTACTCTCATTATTTTAGTTGCACGAAATTCGTCATTGAGAGACATAACTAATTGTTGAGAAGCACCTGTCAAAGGTGGACTAACACCAGATGGATATGCCGACGTGGAAGGCGCTAATTGAGTATTGACAACAGTTTCGTTCATGTGAGACTGTACGTTGGAAATTGGTAATGTTTGTGACGTCGCAGCATTAGCTTGATGCGGCTTATTATGTACAGACTGCAATACATTCGGATTCCCACTCTGATTAGCTGTTAAATTTGATTTCATTACGGTATGCTGATTTCTTATAAAACCATTTTGCACCGATTTAAGTGGACTCCATGCCGGAGGAGGATTATATACAGGCGGTTGTTTTAAATGCGGGCTAAAATCGCAAGGGTGATTTTGAAGTGCATAGTTTCGAGATGCTTGAACAGCTTGAATCTGTTGTTGTTGAAGATTATAGCTAGCTGTATCCTGATAATTTACATGACTATGACTTAGATTTTGATCCACAATGGTATTTGCTGGCGATGCACCGGAAGCATAGTAATTTCTGAGTATATTCTGTTGAACAGTCTTATTATAAAGGGTATTAAATTCATTTTGAGATAATTGTTCTAAATTAGGTACTGTCTGTTTCAATTCAACGTACACTTGTTCTGAAAACATCGTACCAGTGGCAAACATAGCAGGCTTTGAAATAGTATTTGTATTACTGGCACTAGATTGTGGCTGTTGTAAATCATTTTGTATTTGAGTTATACCATGATTACGACTTATAGTTAGAAGGGGAACGTTTTGTTGTTGGAAGTAGTTCTGACTCGTGGATGTAAAATTTTGTGCGTGATTGGAAGCCGTTTCTGTGGCACCTTTAGAACCATATTGAGAGCTATTCAAGTTACTCGTCGCTTGAATCAAATTGCTAGGAGCAACTTGAAGTAAATTCACGTTTATCTGAGGCATATTTACGACCGGTGATATGCGATTAACATTTGGATCCGTCGATACGGAATAATTACTTTGCAAATGTACTTGGGAGTGTGCTTGTTGCCACATTTGTCCTACAATGGCATCCGTGGTGCTTTCAACGAAGCGATTTTCTTGTTGGACCGTTGGCTTCTGAATATTCGTATTTTTAGATTGCATCGAATTTTGCACTTTACTTGGTAAATGAGTGCTCGTTCTTTGATCCATTTGCGGAGATTTTGGTTTAATCGATTGCGGTGGTGGTCGCAGTGCCGGTATAGTCGAATTATCTTGCAACTTATTGATCAACGTATACGTATGCGATTCGTTAGAATGTTGTTGAGTAGCATTGGTATTTTTACTTGCTTCTTTCTCTCCTAAATGTTTCTCTAATTCAGCAAGAAACGCCGGATCCAATTTTTTAGGCGAAGTAACACTGTGCGAATTGATAGTTAACTCGCTCAGATTTTGGGCAAGATCGTGATTAGATTTAGGTTTAGGTGGGCTTTCGTTGGGACCTATAGGAGGAGGGGGAGGTGGCAATGGCGGTGGTAGTGGCGGTGAAGGTTGTCCATTGGAAGTTGTAGGCAAATTGTGAGTTGCAACGTTAGCATAAGTTTGTGTATCATTTTGCAAGTCTTCCGGCCAACTTGTCCAATTTGATACGGATGGAGTTTGAAGTTTGTCGATTTCACTATAATGGTCCTCTGGGAAAGCATTTCCTTCTGAACTATTAACATTAACATTTAAATTAACACTTTCATTTATATTATTCTTACTCAAATTCGTCGAGTATTGATTAACATTTATATTCTGACTGGTACTAACTTCTTCATTCTGAATATTTCCATAGGATTGGGTCTTATTATAATGATTAGTCGGATCGGATGGTACGTGACTGTAATATCGAGAATGCGGTGGTTTCATAAATACGGAAGAAGTATCAAATGGATCGGAATATGTTGGATCCAGATTGCCCGGGAAATTAGCATATGTTCGAGGATCTTCCTGTTGATTATGTTCTTCTTGTGTTCTCGTTTCGACCGTTTCTATAGGCTCATCAAGAATATTAATTACACGCCGACACGTGTTCGTATCGGAGTGAGATGAATTCGTATTAGTTATTTCCTCTGGCGATAAATCTATCAGACTACCCTCTTGACTGGTACCAGGTACAGGAACAGTTGATTTCACAGGACTAGCCCTTATGTCGTTTTGCAGTTTCGTGTAATTAAATTGTTTGCGCGAGCGTGGCGTGCCACACGAAAATTTTTTCTTTTGATTATCCGTAACTCCGGCCACAGCTACAATGTCCGGCGGTTCCATTGGATTTCGAAGATAGACGTCATCTATATAAATAGGACTACCCCAACTTTTTCCAAAAGGAGCACCGTGTCCCGTATGAATAAATGAATTTTCTAAAGGTTTACTTATATCCTCCGGTTGTTTTTTTCTCATCGGATCCACCAAACAACGAGGAAATAACCCAACTTGATAAGTTCTTTGATTTTGTCCCTTCCACCAATAATTTTCTGGTCTACCATCTATAATAACGATTTGATCACCCTGCTCTATAGTCATTTTCTCAGCTTCGTCGAAATCACTTAAGGCTTTCATTACCGACGGTACCATTCCAGTTAACAATTCTTTCAAAGAAGCAAAACTCGGTCTTTCCGACGGTTCTCTGGCCCAACAACGTAACATAAGATCATACATTACAGGTGGCATTGCTTCAGGCTCGTGCAATCTTTCTCCCTCTCTATCTATCTTACGAAGAATTTCCGATCCATTCAATCCAACCCACGGCTCCTCTCCGAACGTTAACATTTCCCATAACGTCACACCAAACATCCATACGTCCGAAGCGTGACTAAATTGGCGTGCCTTTAAAGATTCGGGAGCACACCATGGAAACGGCACTTTCTTATGTTCCGTCATAACATAACAATCCTCTTGCTGAGGCAGAGCTCTCATTAAACCAAAATCACCTATTTTCACTTTATCCACTGTACTTAAAAGAACATTCCTGCAAGCTAGATCCCTATGAAGGAAACGTTTGGCCTCCAAATATGCCATACCAGTAGCTACTTGTAAAGCGTAATTACATAACGTTAAAACGGATATGCGGCAACATTGTTTTCGTAAATAATCCAAGAGAGCTCCTAAAGGCGCAAGTTCCGTTACCATCATCATAGGCTGAGACAATACGACTCCGTACAGCCTGAAATACGATAGAGAAAGAATATATATTATGATATTTTTTTAGTAAATAACTAACAGAGATAGAAAAGGAAAACCTTATAAGATTGTGATGATCCAAAGTATGCATAGCCTGAACCTCGGACACAAAATCTTCGATAATACTTGGTTGGGTCAAAGCATCCGCCTTCAAAACTTTTACCGCGACAGGTAACGTTCTACCAGTAGGAGACATCCATTCTCCTCGCCTGACCACACCAAAACTACCGTCGCCTAATTTAATAGACAGAGTCACGTCCTTGTCCTGGATAAGACACGTTAGCACGGAAGATCCTTCGATTGGCTGAGAAGATCGTTTATTACTTTTTGTACTACCACCAGGTCTGATTTTAGTAATTAAATTCTTTTTCCATTGAGTATTACGTCTCTTCTTAACAGCATCTAAAAGTCTTCTGATGCCTGGCTTGCCTAATCCGATCTTTTCTAAATCTTCTGGCTGAACGTAATCAAAATGATGCAACCGAGTGACCTGTAAATCGTCCCTAATTCTCGTAAAGAACTGGGTAAGTTGTACGTCGTGCAGAAGTTCTTGCAGCCATTCGGTTCCTTCGTCGTCTGCCATCTTCACTTATAGCGATAGCCTATGAAAATAAAGAATAAGATTTAATTTACAACGAAGCTTTTCAAAACCTATAAGGAACTTAAAAGATAAATAAGAACACACGAACAACTACGATCGCGAATGGCTAAATAAAATGATATGAACAGAAAGACCTCTATCTCCCTCTTTCCCTCTCTCCCTCTCTTTCTGAAATAAGTCGCGATAATATAACTTTTCTTATCGTTTTAAACACTGCACTGTAGTAGAGAAAATCTATTATCGGTAGTCGAGAGGGAGAAGCGAAAAAGAAAAGCAAAATAGAACAAGCGAGAACACAGAAAGAAAAGAAAAAATAAAAGAAAAAAATAGAAAAGAAAAGGAAAATAAAATGAGAGAAAGAGAGAGAGAAAGAGAGAGAGAGAAACAGATATATATAATATATGTGTATGTATGTATATATGTATGTATGTATGTATGTATGTATGTATGTATATATATATATATATAAACGACGAAATCGAGAGACGAAGAAACCGAAGCATCCATCCCGAATGTTTGCCATTATTTTCTCCTCGGTCTCCCCACACCAGCAGGAAATCAAATGAAGCTTAATAGGCCGTTTGAGGGAGGAGTCACAAAACGACGGTACTTATCAATTCCAGACATTGCTCTTTGTATGTATGTGCTACGTACAAAAAAGGATCACCGACTAAACGACATGACTAAGAACGAACGGACTTACAAGATCACGTTTTGAAATACACATATATACGTGTATATGTACGTGTATACATGTATTTACGTACATATGTACGTACGTACGTGACAATAGAAGAGATAGGACTCGTATTGTGATAAAAAAAATCTCTAATCGTTTTTTTATATCTTCTATCTGAACACACACACACATATATATATATATATATATATATATATGCATATGAACGTAGGATAACTAGACGACGATAACGACAATGCCGATGAAACGATGGTAGGCGTCGTTTCGTTTACAAACATTTAACATTCTCGTAATCTGTTTAGATCCTACATTACTATTACAATCAACGCATTAACATACATACAGATACATATTTATTATCAAATTCAACCCCCGGAAAATATACAAATATATACATATAAACACGAACGCACATTCTTTCGTACGTTATATATATATATATATGTATATGTATATGTATATGTGTTTTATATACATATATACGTATACACATGTCGAAGAAATAATTACTTACCAAAACGTCTTTTATACGATCACTATCAAGGACAATCGTCAGGATTGAACATTATCGTCGTTCACGCGCGTTCCTCACTATTTTCGTCTCTCTCTCTCTCTCTCTCTCTTTCTCTTTCTCTTTCTCTTTCTCTCTCTCTCTCATTTCAGAGGATGATCGATGGCTTCGAGGATTCGTTCGATCCTCGACATTTTCCGTTCGGATATCGGAAACACATATACAAAATCATCCCCCTCGATTTTCTCTGTTATAACACATAAGCACAAAACATTTCTATTAGTATTATTTACTCACGTACATGTGCAACTTTTCGACATGACGAACGAGAATGTATGTATTCTGTATCTAAATATATACGTAAGCACAGGATTATTTTCTCTCTCTCTCTCTCTCTCTCTCTCTTTGTCTATCTATCTATCTATCTATCTCTTTCTTTCTCTCTTTCTCTCTCTTTATCGTTGTTACAAACTTTTCTTCGAATGAAAAACTTACTCGCAGAAAAAAAAGAAAGCCTCTCGATAGGTTCGCAAATGTCACGATAGGGTGCAGGAAAAGCGAGACTTAAATTTTCGATTCGATCCAACCTACAACGAAACTTTCACCGTACGAATTTCTCGTCCGTTGCATTGTTACTACATTTATACATAACACGTACACACCTATATACACATACATATACAACATATACGTAGAATATGAATATATATATATATATATTGTGTATGTACATAGGATTCGTCTTTTTAACCTCAAAACGTGTTTCCACGCTCGACCAAACTCGAAGAGAAAAATAAGAAAAGAAAAAAGTATACCTGCTCGCAAAAAGAATACAAATAATTAGAAATGTGTATTACATCTGCGTCGTTAACGAAGGAAATGTCAAACTCTACTACTTGCTATAGTTACGACTACGTTAATAATAATCATCAATATCATCATCGTGTCGTTGCGTGTCGTCGCTCTTTAATTGTGTGCACCAATCTCGGCACGCAGAAACTGAAAGAGAGAGAAAGATAGAATTGTGTGTGTGTGTGTGTGTGTGTATGTGTGTGAGAGAGAGAGAGGGAAAGCAGTAAGAAAAAATCAAGAGAGAGAGAGAGAGAGAGAGAGAACGTGTAGCTCTATTCAAGTGCAATCTTTAAAGCATGCATCGTGAAGTTGGCTCCTAGGGATAAAACTCGAAGCTTCGTGTTCGTAAAATCGATCGTACAATTTTTACTTTTCCTTTCTTATTTTTTTTATTTTTCGTTCTTTGCGTTTCTTTTTCTAACATTTTCTCGACTCTTTCTTTCTTCTCGTCTTTTTTTTTTGTTTTTCATCTTTTTTTCCTTCGAGGAATCTTCCTTCTTTTTTTTTTCTTTTTTCTCTCTTTCGTTATCCCATGTAAATTAGAATTGACGTAGTTTCTCGTAGTTTCTGTCACGTGATCTCTCTCTCTCTCTCTCTCTCTTTCCTTCTCTCCCTCCCTCTCCTTTTCTCTTTCTCTCTTTTTCTCGGTTCCGTCGAACGTACTTCGTTTGATTGGTTAGTACACAACGATACGAAAATCGTACTTAACCGTTTCTCCGTTTTTCTTTTGTTTTTGTTTTTCATTTCTGTTTTTCTTTTTTCGATATTTTTGATTACACACATTTACATAACGCGTTATGTATAGTACGTTTTCCACGCATTTGATATTTATTTCATTCGTGTCTTTGTCATGAAAAACGATATTTGTTTCGCAATAGGTTAATTCTTTTGTTTTTCTTTATTAATTATAGTATATTTTTTCTTTTTAACTGTTAATTGTAATTGTTAAAAAGCGTTACTGTTATGGATTAACGTTGGATTAAGAAATCAATGCTCGTGTCGCGAAATCGTAGATAAGGGCGTGTTTCTTTCATTATTTTTTTTTTTTGTTTCTTATGTAGCTTATTTTTTTTCTTTTCATTATATTTCCTCGCATAAACGTAGAAACGTAAACTTTCCGAGAAATAATCCAGATGCTCCTTCGACTGAAGCTAAAAAAAAGTGATGAGAAATCAAAAGGAAAAAAAAAAGAAGAAAAAAATGAAAAAAGAAAACGTTTTTCTCGGATCGTATTAAATTTATTTACGTATAAGTAAGTATAAGTAAATTTTTTATATTCGTTCAAAAAATTAGCGAACATATACCGTCATTTTTTATATTTGCGTCCGAAGAAACTCG
>NC_057691.1:6966029-6973529 GCF_014466175.1 Vespula pensylvanica | reverse complement strand
TCAACTCGTCTAACTTGTTGATTAAAACATTTAAAAATGTTATAATAGAAATTAGGTTGGACTATAATGATCGTTATAACGAGAAAGAGAGAAAGTGAGAGAGAAACAGTTTTTGATAATAAATAAATTGAAATGTGATTGGAAACGTCGATTATGTTGTCAATTATATTTGACGTTGATTATGTCCGTGTATTTTTTAATTGATTAATTAAAAACATGTCGTCCTCTTTAACCGAATGCAACACGATGATCGCGTTGAAAATCGGTGGAAAATCAGGGGTAGTTCGGGGATGATGAGCTCTCGTCGAGCGTGATTAATTGAAACGTTGATCGAAAACGATACACGCTTGCCAACGAACACGCATTTACGTTATCTAATACGAGCAACATCCACAAAATCGAATTAGTGTGTTTCGTGGCGAATAATTATCGTTCAACGATTTCATCCCCCTTCACGATGTTTCCTTCATTACTACATCTCGATATATATCACGGTTGATTAATTGGTTGGTGTTTTTTCTTCTCTTTTTTTTTTTTTTTATTTTATCTTTCTCTCTTTTCCGCTGATACGAATTAATAATTTCTTTTTTTATCATCATTGTTGATTTTACAGATATACGTAGATATCGCATGTAACTGGAGATTTAATTAAGAAACTTTTATTTAGTTAGTTAGTTATTTATTTATTTCTTTATATATAGAACTTTAATTTTTTATTATTGTTGATTTTACCATCTGCATATTGCGTGGAACATGAAATAAACATCTCATTATGAAATTTGTATTTGTTTGTTTTTCTTTATTTATTATGTGTATGTGTGTATATTAAATGTTTTCGTTTAATTTATATAAGAAATTATATTTTGATAATGTATATTAAATATTTATTTTAAATTACGAGCCATATGCAATCTAAAAAAATATATATATATAATATAAATAATATACGATACGTATGAGAACAATATTAATATTTTTTGTCATATATATATATATATATATATATATATATATATATATATATTTATTTACATGTTTGTCATATATTGAAAATGTACATTTCATAATTTTTGGTTTTCACGTAAAATATCTAATTTTCTCTTAACGGCATTTAGTTTAAAGGAGTGGAGATTAATCAGGATTGCAATTAATTTGTGACGGTGTACGCGACAGCTCATTAAATCGACGTCGTTCACTTAAGTCGTGTCAGGATATTAATTTTGCTTCTGGATAATTTCGTTATCGGATAATTTTACTCGTTTCGCGGGGAGGATCGTTTTGGCTTTGTGTAAATATAATTAATTAAATAATTAACTAACTAAGTAACTAACTAACTAAATAAATAAATAAATAAACAAGAATAATAAGTATAAGTAACATTAAATCGTTTGAAATTAATTCGATATTAGCTCGTAACAATTTTCACAATTTTAATAATTGATAAATTATTTTCATGCAAGGAATGAAAGGAATGAGTTGCTATAATTTTTTTATATTAAAAAAAAAAAAAAAGACAACAAGAAAAGATGAAGAAATAAAAAAATTGAAATACGAAATCTAAATGATTTTTTTTTTTTTTTTTATTAAATATGTAGCCGCAAGTTTGCTCTCAGCGATGGACCGAACTGTTGCACCCTGTGTAAACTTTTTTCAATACGCATGCGGTACTTGGAATCGTTTGCACGTGATACCAGAAGACAGAAGTTCTATCAGCACGTTCGAAGTACTCGCCGATCAACTCCAAGTCATTTTGAAGCGTGTTCTCGAAGAATCACCGAACGAGAACGACAATAATGCAACTCTCAAGGCCAAAATGTTCTACAAATCGTGCATGGACATCCGTGGGTATAAAAAAAAAATTACAGAAGTGTAATTAACGGAATTCCCTGATATTTTCTTTCTCTCTCTCTCTCTCTCTCTCTCTCTCTCTCTCTCTCTCTCTCTCTCTCTCTCTTTCCTTTTCTTTCTCGTATTTTTGCAACATTCGAATATTTACGATTAACGAATGTTGATAAATTAAAAAACAATAAAAAAAAAAAAAATTTTTTTTTATTTCATTTTACTTTCTATTTTTCGATTCGAAATAAATATAAAAGAATGTTAATAAACTAAAAAACAACAAGAAAAATTTTTTATTTCATGTTCTTTTCTTCTTTTGGTTCGAAATAAATATAAAACAAAAAAAGAAAAAAAGAAAAAAAAAAAATAATTTTCTTAAAAGTGAAAGCCCGTTCTTCTAACTAATATTCTCCGTTAAAGATTTTAGTCAACGAAAATTTAATTCGTTTAAATTTGTATCGTTTTCATAATCGATGAATTTGCAGCACGTATACGCGAGATCGGTGACAGACCTTTGAAGAAAACATTAGCTGCACTTGGTGGTTGGCCCGCAGTGATTGGAGCATCTTGGGAACCACCACCTTATCCGATCGAGGTTCTCTTGGGTCGTTTACGAGGTGAATACAACGAGGGTGTTCTAATGGAGCAATGGGTTGGACCGGACGACAAAAATTCCTCGACCAACATCCTGCAGGTGCGCCGGCAAAGTAAGGCCCCTTGGTCGACGAATGCATGACATTCTCTTTTTTATTCGTTTTCAATGACAATGACAATAATAACAATAAATAACGAATACAAATACAAAAACAAATCATTATTATATATACTATTATATACATATATGTATATATATATATAATAACTCTTATTTATATATTATAAATTTGTTATATATATATAAATATATAATAACTATCATTTATATATTATAAAATGTGTTATTATATATATATATATAAATACATATTACATGTAAAATAATGATATATCATATATAAAACCAAAAAATTACAATATTCAATCGATCATAAGAGTTCATTCTGAGCAAATTTAATAAAGAAAGTAAAAGAAAAAAAGAACGAACCAAAAGATAGAAACCACTTAAAATAAAACGCTAAAAAAAAAAAAAAAAGAAAAGAAAAGAAAAAGAAATATCGAGAAAAGAACAAAAATCAAAACTACCCGTTTATGAAAAGAAAAAAAAAAAAAAAAAAACAAAAAAAATTCCCGATCAAAAAGTTTGACGAATATCGGAATCTCGTTTATAAAGAGAAATCATATAATAAAAGAATATAATAAATTCGAGGATTAATTAATTTCTTCATTCGTTCATCATTGATTTTTCTCGATCAAATGCAGTTGGATCAAATGCAGCTGGCATTACCTAGCCGTGATTATTATCTGAAGAAGAACAGCGAGGCCGAATTGGATGCTTATCATCGTTACATGACGAACGTAGCTGTTTTGCTTGGCGCCAATCGTGAAAATGCAGCACTCGAGTTTAATCGCGTGATCGCCCTTGAAAAACAACTTGCCAATGTACGTGTCCTTCGTCTTCTTTTTTTCTTTCTTTCTTTCTTTCTTTCTTTTTTTTCTTTTCGTCTCTGTTTCTCTCGTTGAATTTTAAATCAATTGAAGAACGACCGAATATTTTTTATTTGTTTGCAAATTTTTTTTTTCTTTTTTTTTTTTCCTTTTTTCTTTCTTTCTTTGTATCTTTTTATTCTCGCAGGCTTCGTTGCCCGAGGCCGACAGACATGACACCTCAATGATCTATAGAAAGTTAACATTACGAGAACTACAAAAAGAGGTGCCGCAACTTAAATGGAAAGTTTATCTCGAGGAATTCATAAGTGCACCGATTACCGAGGACGAGCCAGTAGTGGCATACGCGATGCCCTATTTCCTTCAAATGGGTCGAATCGTACAGAAAACCGATCGCAGGTACTTAGTTATTTACTCGGTTACTTGTTCATTTCGGTTACTTTAGGAAATATCCATCGTTTTTTTTTTCTTTCTTTTTCTTTTTTTTTTCTTTTTATCGTATTTCTATCACATTTCGACTTTCTAGATCTTAGAATGTATCACAGTTTGTATATATCGTAGATAATTTTATGTTTTTATTTATTTTATTATTTTATTTTATTTTATTTTTTTATTTTTTTTTTTTTTATTATCTTCCCCTACCACCCCTCCTCTATTGAATTTATTTACCTTTTAAGAAGTCAAATTTTCCATGTCAAGTTTTAGTTTCTTCTTATCTTTTTTTTTGTGTTTTTGTTTTCTTTTTTTCTTTCTTTTTTTTTTTTCGTAATATCGACAACGTTCTGCAATATTTTATTCTTTCGTCTATCATAGTTTTTTGAATGAAATAGTCGGACGTTAAATTTACTCGTTAAAATTGGATTTCCGACTATTCCAATCTTTTTGTTTTATTCTTTTTTCTCGATCTTTTTTTTTTTTAAATGCATCGTTAAATTTGTCAACGTATAATTCCATTTCCTACTATTCGAACCTTCGTTTTTGGATTCAATTTATTATTATTATTATTATTATTATTATTATTATTATTATTATTATTATTATTATTATTATTATTATTATTATTATTATTATTTTAGTCGAAACTTCGACGATAAAATAAAATTTGTTGGATAGATTGCAATTTTTTTACTTGGATTTTTCGTTTCTTTTTTTTTTTTTTTCGTTGATTTCATCGTAATATTCTCTTTTACAGGACGTTGCACAATTACATATTATGGCGATTGGTGATGTCTATAATGCCGCATATGATAGACGAATATCAGCAAAAGAGAATCGAGTTTCGTAAGATATTATCAGGAATCCTCAGCGAGAGAAACAGATGGTCCCAATGCGTCGAGTGGACCAATAAGAATCTTGGAATGGCTGTCGGTGCACTTTTCATACGTGATAATTTTAATCACGAGAGCAAGGTTCGTTAAAAGTATTAAATGTTCGAAGCTATATCAACGAAGTTGTATGGATAGTTCATCGCGAATATTTTCTTTAAAAATGATTGTTATTATTATTATAGGAAACTGCATTGGAAATGATACGAACTATACGCGAAGCTTTTAATGAATTGCTAGCTGAGAATCAATGGATGGACGATGAAACTAGAACAGTTGCCAAAGGAAAAGCTGATTCGATGAATGAAAGAATCGGTTATCCAGAGTTTTTAAAGGATCCAGTTAAACTCTCCTTGGAATACGTTACGGTATATATATATATATATATATATATATATATATATATATATATGCATATGTATACGCATATGTATACGTATATGTATATTCAACATCCAAAATACGTCGATCAGATTTTAATTTTTATTTTCTTTGTTTTCGTTCAATTAAATAAAATAAAAATTAAAATAAAAAAATTATTCTTGATTGGTTATCACCAAATACAAATAATTTTAGCTGAACATAACGGAGGATCATTTTTTGGAAAATGTTTTGGCGGTACACAAGTACGACGCATATCATAATCTTCAGGAATTACGTCAACCGGTTGACAAGGATAAATGGTCCACGGAGCCAGCCGTGTTAAATGCATTTTATAATCCTAATAAAAATGACATAGGTAGGTCGTAGGATATATGTAAATAAAAAGAATAATGAGATGTTTAACAAAAAAATATATCTAATTATTATGGATTTCAGTATTTCCCGCTGGTATACTGCAACCGTTGTTCTATTCTCAACACTTTCCTAAATCGTTAAATTACGGTGGAATCGGTGTGGTGATAGGTCATGAAATCACTCATGGGTTTGATGACAAGGGACGACAATTTGACAAAGATGGCAACATGATGCAATGGTGGAATAATGCAACCATTAAAGCATTTCGAGAGAGAGCACAGTGTATCGTCGATCAATACTCTCGATACAAATTACAAGAAGTTGATCTTTATATAAACGGCCGAATGACGCAAGGTGAAAATATCGCTGATAATGGTGGATTAAAACAATCGTTTCGTGTAAGTAGGATAACGTAATTATAGTTAGTTTAATGAATATTTATGAGATCTTGTACATTATCTACCATTTTATTTTTTATTTATTTATTTATTTATTTATTTACTTATTCTTGTCATTCTAGGCTTACAAAAAATGGGTTACGATACACGGAGAGGAACCATTGTTACCTGGGGTGAATTTAACTCACGATCAACTCTTCTTTCTTAATTATGCACAAATTTGGTGTGGCTCGATGAGACGAGAGGATGCTCTAACGAAAATACGTAGTAGCGTACACTCACCGGGTCCGGTTAGAGTGTTAGGCCCGCTTTCAAATAGCGAGGACTTTGCCAAGGCCTATAATTGTCTACCAGGCTCACCGATGAATCCAACGCGTAAATGTAGCGTCTGGTAAAAATGTACGAATTGTCAGAAAAAAAAAGAAAACAAGAAGAGATAAAAGAAGAAAAAGATTTTTTTCGAAAGATCTGATTCATTCGAATCGATACAAAATAGATAAATATTTGATGAGAATACAGAGGATGTCATTGTAATACATCCAATATGGACTCCAGTTTTCGTGGTAGCCATTTTGTCGGTCGCCATTAGACGCGTATATCGAACTTTACACTTTTATCCACGAAAATGCAATAATATAAGTATAGTTGATAGTTGTACGAGATGAAACAAAAATTAAAAGAAAATATTTCATTAATAATAATAACAATAATAATAATAATAATAATAATAATAACTATAATAATAATAATAAAAAATAATAAAAATAATAATGATGATGATGATGATGATGATGATGATAATATAGAGATTATTAAAATTCTTAATCATATTGCATATACTGCGATATATTATGTAAATGGTATATATATATATACACACATATACATACCTATATGAGTCTAATGTAAGACCTAACGGAGTTGTTCAAGTATCTCGTTCAAATGGTATCATCATATCAACGATATCGTAATTCAGAAACATAATTAAATAAGCTTTAATAATTATCACAAAATATCGAACGGCCACAGTTATTTGGACAGCTCCGCCATAGGGAGAAAAAAAGTGCAACGTATGTATGTATATATAAGATTTATGTAAGTATGTAAGTATGTTTGTGTGTATGTATTGAATGTATTTTATGTATTGTATGTAATGTATGTATATCCCAAAAAAATTATAGGAAGATGTATACATAGTTATTTCCGGAATTAAATAATTAAGTAGATATAAGAGGATTAAAAATACACGCACACGCATATACCTAGATTTCACAACGAAATTCATCAGGAATTACGTTCGTTGAATTTTTCCCATGATAATGGGAATAAATTAAGGTAATTCGTTATTTTACACGTGTTAAAATATTTTTAATGGGAATCCATTTGAAATAGTTACGCGTGATATAGCACAGGATCTATTTATCTGTCTATCATTTGCATCTGGATATATCAAAAAAACACAACAACAATACGTGACGAATGAATGATTCATCAAGAAATAATAATATTGATAAAAAATATAATAATAATAATAATGATAATAATAATGATAATAATAATTACTGAATAAATCAGCTGCGATATCGACCAGCAGCAGTTTTCAGGAAAGAACAAGAACAACAATGGTAACAACAATAATACTATAACAACAACAA
>NC_057691.1:6956029-6961029 GCF_014466175.1 Vespula pensylvanica | reverse complement strand
TCTCTCTCTTTCATTTTAATCCAACTTCACGTCCTCCCCTTTCTTACATTCTCTCCCATTTCTTTTTATGTACATAATAAAACCACGCTCTAACTCATTTCATATTTCTTTCAAAATGGACTCTCTCATTCTATATCAGCTTTTTTCTTCAGTATCTTCTCTCTCTCTCTCTCTCTCTCATTCTTTCACTTTCTCTCTCTCTCTCTCTCTCTCTTACACAGACACACACTCATACAAACGTCATACATACGTAAACGCGCGTGCGCGCGCGTATCGTCGAGCTCCACGTCCTTAAAATTATATCGCATGGCATTTATTATCGTATACGCACTATATGTATATCGTATTGAACATTACATTATTCTGTGTCCCTTCAAGCTGCTTCCTTCCTTCCTTCCTTCCTTTCTTTCTTTTTTCTTTTTTTCTTCATCCCTTCATTCCTTCCTTAATTTGTTATTTGATCGATCAGTATACGCCATTTAATATAAATATAATTAATGTTACGTTAGAGGGGACGTAGATTGATATTTATAATAATTGAAGGAGAACGCGTTTAACAAACTTATCTTTAATGTCGAAATTGTGACTTTAACAGGAAAGAAAAAATACTCCCAGAATTATATATATATATATATATATATATATATATATATATATATATACACGTATGTATGTATGTATATATGTATATATAAAATCAATATACTGATTCACATTTAATTAATTTTTTCTTTTGTTTCATTTATTGTTGTTTTTTTCTTCGTCAATAATTCATGGGATTTCGTCAAGGAGGAAGCAGCCTAGTATGTCTCATGTAGTGAATAATAACGCAGAAAAGACATTGGTTATCGTTTAAGAGATATTCTTTCTCTCTCTTTTTTTCGAGTCTATCAATTTACAGGGTCCGCCCTAACAATTTGTTATTCTTTGATGTATCAAACAAAAAAGTATATATATATAACGTTAATAGAAAGGAATTACATAATACAAGTCGATCAACCGCAAGCACATCACACATTCTCTTTCTCTTTCTCTCTTTCTCACTCATACATTCTCTCTCTCTCTCTCTCTCTCTCTCTCTCTCTCTCTTTCTCTCTCTCTCTCCCTTTCTTTCTACTTTTCCCAATTTCTCATTTCGAAATACAACTCCCATGTATTTACTCGCCGTGCCCTCAAACGCGCCTCGAAGCGTTTCGAAGACTATTATTTCGTCTGTCTTTACAATCGCGTTTAAAATTATTGTACAATTATTTTTTACGAATTAATCAATAATCGTTACAATATATATATATATATATACATATATATATACATATACATATATATATATATAATTATATTCCTTCGTGTATGTTCGCGTGTATGTGTGCGAATTGTATGTCTCTGCATATATACACACACATATACACACATACACACATACATGTGGCTCTCATTTGGCCCAGAGTTCAAGGTTTATTTTAGAGTTCAAGTTCGATGAACGTTCGAACGTCCATCTTGTTTTTATTTTCTTCTTTCTTTCTTTCTCTCTCTCTCTCTCCCCCACTCTTCATCTATTGTTTGCTCCTTTCTTTCTTTCTTTTTTTCTTTCATTCATTATTCTCACCCTACCACGAGTTATCATACGATATCAAATAGTCCAACAGCTTCATTCAGCGATTATCATATCAGTGAGAGAAGAAGAAATGCGAGAGGGTAGGGAGGAATAAGAAAGAAAAAAAAATTAATCAAATTAATGGACTTTCATGGAACTCGTGATGGCCGTCCGCCATTTTAACTCTGGGCAAAATACTTTTATTTTATTTATTTATTTATTTATTTATTTATTTATTTATTTATTTACTTACTTACTTACTTACACGGCCGAACGTGTACTCTTTTATATTCCTCATTATTTTCCTTTCTTTCTTCTTTAATTTATTATTGTAATTATTCTTATTCTTATTTTTGTTTCCTTTTCTTTCTTTTTTCTTTTTATAATACTCGTATCGCGTTCGTCCCGTTTTCAATAATAATTCTTTCCTTATCTATCATATATCCGTAAGGAACCCCACTCATGATTATTTTTAATTTATCGTCCGCGTGCGTCGCGTTTACCACCATTTTTCTTCTCTCTTTCTCTCTCTCTCTCTCTCTCTTTTCATCTTTCTCTCTTTTATACACGGTTCACCCGCTCTTTCATTCTTTTACATATTCGTGTATGCGCACGTGCGTGTAATCGTATGTTAAGTCCATCGTATGTGTAAACGTGTCGTGTAGGTATATGTATATGTCGTTTCATTTATGTATACGTTTGTGTTCGTGTCAATGCAATTTAGCAACATATTAATTACTAACTTATATATATATATATGTATATATATATATATGTAGATATATATAGATATATTATATATGTATATATATAATATATATATAAAACGATTCCAAATAGAAATAATGCTTTTTATTACGAATTATTTTATCGGGTCGGGTTTAAAAAACTCCCCGTAATTAATTTCTTTTCTTTTCTTTTTTTTTTTCTTCTTCATCTTCTCCCTTCTCTTGTTCTTCTTTTTCTTTCTCTCATTTTCATCGTCTAAAAACGTACAACAATAATTCAGTCTAATACATTCCAAAAGCACCAATTTGTGTAATTAATTTCTTTTTTTTCTTTTTTCTTTTTTTTTTTTCTAAATCTTTCGTCCGCGTCTATCAAATAATTTCGAACAATCATTTTTTTTTTCAGTCCCACCCTCTCTCCCAACCTCGTCGAAATTTCATCACCGTAAACCACAATTTTGTCTAATCGTTCAATAATCGTATTCGAAAAAAAAGAAAAAAATGAGGGGAAAAAATAAAAAAGAGAAAAAGGAATACAACGATGTACAAAATCCTCGTACCTTCGCCATGTCACAAATTTTTCCTTCATAAAATATCTTCCCCTTCCCGTAATAAGAATTATAATATATAATCCTAATGTCGCGTGTGCGCGGCCCGCTAATAAAAATAATAAACCGCACACATTTTCTTATCGCTTTTTCTCGCGATAAAAATTCGAATCACACATTTGTTTAACAATAATATCGAATTTCGTAAGTTAATTAATATATATGTATATATATATATATATTATGTTTATGATTATAATCATAATTATGTTTGTGTCTGTATGTGTGTGCATGAGTCTCTGTATATGCGTGTATATGTAGGTGTGTGTATAATATATGTTAATATCGTATAATTACAGATATAATTTTAATACGATAGGATAGACGCGATTTGTTTTTTCTCCTGTTTTCTTTTTTTTTTACTTTTGCTTTTCTTTCCTTCCTTCTTGCCCGTGTGTATCTTTCGAACGATTATTTTTTCTTCGCATAATAGTTTTTATCGTCATGTCCGTGTTTTTTAAAAAAAGGCGCACGCATCGGTTCGGTTTTTTCTTTTTTATCCTTTCTTTTTTTCATTTCTTTCCTTCTTAAATTCTCATGCTTCGTGTTAATGTACGTAGTTAGTATTTTTTATTTCAATTTTTTTTCCTTTTTTCTTCTTTGTTTTCTTTTTAATTATTATTGTACAACACGTTCGTGTGTCTACGTGTGTCTGTTTATTTGTATATAAGAGTCTCGCGGAATACACTCACAGATTGTTGCATAGACGAGTATGTGTGTGTGTGTTTGTGTGCGTGCGTGCATGCTTGAGTGCGCTCCGTATAATGCAAGTATAAACGTGAATTGTTAAGTAACAGCAGTAGTAGTAGTAACAATAGTAATAGTAATAGTAATAGTAATAGTAATAGTAATAGTAGTAGCTGTAGTAGTAGTAGTAGTAGTAGTAGTAGTAGTAGTAGTAGTAGTAGTAGTAGTAGTAGTGGTAGTAGTAATAGTAGTAAAAGTAGTAGTAGTAATAGTAATAATAATAGTAGTAATAGTAGTTGTGTAGTAAACCGATCTGGTGCACACAACCGACGAGGGCAGGTCTCGCGTTGAAATTTGTTAAAAAAAAAAAAAAAAAAAAAAAAAAAAAAACAAAATTATAAACGATCGTTCGTCTTTCTTTAATATTTTTTATCTCGGTTTTTTTTTCACTTTTCCCGATTTTTATCTTAATTTAATATTACACGTTACATATATATATATATATTTCTTTTCCTTTTTCTTTTTCGTTTCATCGAAAATTTTTCTTCTCTATATAAGTAACAGATCAAAATTCCATTTAGTTAAATCGATTTCTATATATGTTTGTATGTATGTATGTATGTATGTATGTATATTTTTTATCAATGAAGAATATAATCGTTATAGAAAATTAATGTACGTAATAAATTATGTTTAAGTTGTTTGTTTCAATTATATCGATCGAATCTCCTATCGTATCATATCGTATCGTATCGTATCAATATGGCGGATATATCAGTATAAATAGTAATATAAAATAAATTTGTTACAACGAAGATCATTCCTTTCGCGTTAATTATACAATCATGCTTCTGGTATAGATACTGAATCGCGATGTTATTACTGATGGAATAAAATATTAGACAGATAAAATTAAATCAAGCTAGATCGAGATGAATATTTTAATCTGAAAAGAAGATTTTTTACCATTTAAACAATTGTTTCATTATATGGATTGATAATCGTCAGAAATAGAATTTTCTTTTCTTTTTTTTTTTTTTTTTTTTTAGTATTTTAAAGATGTTAATAAGAAGATTTTGAAGATTGGTTCGTTTCGTTAATTTTTTCTTCCTTTTCGTATTAAAAAAATATAACGACGAACACGACACAATACATAGACGATGGGTTCTCGTACGCGAATTTTTTCCATAACGATATCGAAGACGACGATTTTACGAATGAGAAGAATCGAAAAAAGAAAAGAACAAAAAAATCGTTTAATATCAGATTTTGACCGAGCTTTGAGAATTGAATCAAAAAAAAAATGGAAGAAAAATTCGGAATGAATGAACAAAGACGATGAATCGGAAAATCTCGACTATGATACAACGCGACAATAAAAGG
>NC_057691.1:6931029-6946029 GCF_014466175.1 Vespula pensylvanica | reverse complement strand
AAATATTTTTTGTATTTTTATTTTTTTTTGTCGTCCACCTCCTCCTCCTCCTCCTCCATTTTCCTTATCAACTCTTGTTGTCCCTTCGTACAAACAGCGTAGATGCTAGCAATATATTATGCTATATGTGTGATATAATAGACTCTATGGTATTATTATGTATATCGTATTTTTATCTTCGCGCTCGATTCACATGCACGGCACATCATTCCGCTCGCTCGCTCACTCCCCCCAATCCCCACCCCCTTTTCTCAACCCTCAACACGGCGCTGCTCAACAGCGGCCCGAAACGCCGTACAACAACAACACTGAGTTTTCTACCCCCTTTTTTTTTTGCTGTTTTTGTTTGTATGTATATATATATTTCTTTTTTTTCCTTTTTCGTTTTTGTTTCCCTTCTCAAAAAGCATTCATTTTATTTAATCGTCTCCGGCACGGCAAAAAATTTTTCTTTCCCTTTCGTTTACTTTTTTCTTTTTCTTTCTTTCATTCTCTCTCTCTCTCTCTCTCTCTCTCTCTCTCTCTCTCTCTCTCTCTCTCTCTCGCACACACACTCTCTCTCACACTTTCATTTTCTCTACCTCTCTTTCTCTCTCTCATTTCTTGCAATCTGCACGAAAAGAAGAAGACGGACGCATAATCTCGCATACACACAAAAACACGCGCATAATAGAGAATAACAAACTCGCACGCGGAAATACAGACGCGTAAAAGGTATACACAGGTGTTTTGTGTATTTTTTTTTTTTCTTTTTATTTTTGTTTTGTTTTTCTCTTAATCAGCACGCACACTTACTTTCTTTCTTTCTCTCTCTCTCTCTCTCACTCTCTTTCTCTCCCTGATCAACATACGATTATAATTCATCATCATCATCATCATCATCATCATCATCATCATAAGCATCATCATCATCATCATCATCATTATCATCATCATCATCATCATCATCATCATCATTATCATTATCATAATCACCATTACCATCATTATCAACACCTCTTTTCATCCTTATACTCTCGGTTAAACAACACATCGCGCCCTATGGATCATGCCTTATACATAACACGTTTACATTTACATATCGATTTCAAGGGGTAGTCAGGTAGGAGATATAGTAATAATATAACTGTAGTTAGTTCCTTATATAGTCTCTGTACTGTCTCTACGTATCACAGCCTGGGTGCCTCGCCACTGCCTTGTTGTTCTTCTTCGAAACCAAAGACACCTCGTGGTTTCAATCCCCTTTATCTCTTTCTTTCTTTCTTTCTTTCTTTCTTTCTTTCTTTATTTTTCTACTTTTCACCATCTTTTTTCCTTCCTTCCTTCCTTTCTTCAACAAGTAGATACCATCATCCGATCTACTTTATTTTTTGTCGTCTTCGTCGTCGTCGTCGTCCTCGTCGTCCTTCTCATCACAATCTTCATAATCAATTTTTTATTTCCCTTGCTTATCTTTCTTCTTTTTTAATCTTCTTCTTTCAATGACGATTCTTTCACATTTTATCTTCCATACGAAGAAGGCTACGTCGCCCGTCGATCGACAAACACAACAACGATCATCGTCCCCTCCCCTCACCTCCTCCTTCTCCTACTATTCCCATTTATCCTCCCCGCTCTATCGTCGACGAAGAAAGCAAAAGTTATTATTTGTGTTGTGTGGTATTTTGTATAACGAATGAACAGGCAAAAGAAGCCCACGAAGAAGTCGAATCGCGAAATGCCTGAGAGAGGCAGTGGCATAGTGGTGCACACTAGTACAGGAGTCGAGCATATCGTCCTTCTTGCATTTTTCAATCTCCTTTCTTTTTTTTTCTTTCTTTCTTTCTTTTCCTTCTTCTCTCTCTCTCTCTCTCTCTCTCTCTCTCTCCTTCTTCTTCTCCTTCTTCTTTTATTCCTTTCGCTAGCTAAGTAGCATCATTCGTTCGCTAACTCGTTCGCTAACTCGCTCGCTCGCACACTCCCATTTGCTAATCCTCTTGCTCGGTGCCGTTGCTCGTCCTTCTTGCTCTTAACTCTTGCTCTTAACACTTGCTCTTGCTCTTGCTCTTGCTCGTCGTGTCGTCGCGTCGATGCGCGAGCCACAATTTTCGAATAAAACAGACACATTCAGCCGACCGGCGCGCAGACCGGCGATCGGCAACGAGGAAACTAGGTCCCCACGTCCCAGATCTCGGCGAGGAAAACTGGCAGCTTTTTGTTCTTGAACTTTAGACTGTAGCACATCTCGTTGTTCTGATTGCCGAGGGTCCGTAGTTCCGTCAATACTGACAACAACTTGGCGAATATTATACCGGACTTCGGTCTACGACGATTGTCGACGTACGCTTTAAGGGCCTCCAAATATATCTCTTGAATCTTTTCGACCTTCCGGCTCTCCATTAGGTTTGGCCTCTCTATTGGAAATAACAAAAATAAAAAAAAAATTGAAACATAAAAAACGTTGTTTTTTCAACGAGACCTATGTACGCATTCATATGTATCTATATATACAAGGGTGTCCAAAAAAAGTTGGGACCAAAACAATACTACGAAAAGTTCCTACAAACTTATATATGCTTTTAAAGATAATTATGATTCATTTTGGCAATTATCAAAACTATTCCAACATTTTCTTTCTTCTTTTTTCTTTATATATATATATATATATATATATATATATATATATTCATAACTCTCGATGAAAGTTATAGTTTATGAAAGACGAACTTTGAGAATCTATTGAAGATGCACTTACTAAATTATTTCCAATAGAGTTGGAATAATATTTGAAAGAGTTCGGCAATAATTAATTCGATGAATGGAAGGAAGATTGAATGGAAGTGGAATTCTCCAACATTTTTTATAATTATCGTAATAAATCGTAAATATCTTTGAAAGTGTATGTATGTCTTTAATAAAACATTTTTCGACGTAAATTTGTATCAATTTTTTTTTTTCGTCTATTTGATCTCGAATAATACGAAATAAAAGTTGGGTCCCAATCTTTTTGAACATTGTATATACCATATATATATATATATATATATATATATATATATATATATATCACTTACTTAGATGATAGAAGGGTAGGAGGGGAGACGAAGAGACAACAACAAAAGATAGGGCATATTCAAAATGGACCGATCTTCTCTCTTTCTCTCTCTTTCTCTCTCTCTCTGTTTCTCTACGCTCAACAGAATCCAGAGGTATTTATATAAGCCAATCGATAAATCAAGGCGAGACGGGTAGAAGGTACGTTCGATACGTTATCTAGCAACGTGAAGGATGGGATTGGCCCCGGTAATGCTTCCATCAGTTTCGATCGATTTACTACTATCCTCGCCATTTATACGTTATACAGTAGTTCTCTGAGACGTATGTATGTATATTGTTCGTTTAATCTTCTTCCTTTGCTAAATTCATCGATCAAAAAAACTTAACAACTCGTTCCTCCGTATACGTAGCTATATAGGTAGGTAGTATATATATATATATATATATATATATATATATATATATATATATATAAAGAAAAAAAAAAAAAGAAAAATAAAACAAACATAACTTACTCGAAGGTTAAAAGAGAGACTTGTAGAAAAAGATTTTTTTGTTCAAGTTTTTCTTTTCTTTTTTTTTTTTACTGGGATATCTAAGAGAATTTAAGAAAAAGAGGGAGATTGAAGAAGAGAGAGAGAGAGAAGGAGAAGGAGGAGCAAAGATGGACGATTAATTATATCAATTTAGCTTGAAATACCTGAAAATATTACGATGGCCGTAAGTAGCGCGTATTCAGCATTGTTGACCTTCATCGCGTACATTTGCCGGCAAAAACGTAAAAGATCCTCTATGGTCTCACCCATACCGGCTACGTTGTAACTGTCCCGTGTATACGGTTGATTATTCGCGAATATTATGCTGTCCGTTTGTACGTCGTACTTTCTTGCCATTCGCAGCATCATCACCTCGCTGGAGCACGCCTTCAACAATGCTATCTGATCTTCGCGCATCAACTTGTCGAAACCGGGTAACCTTTTCGAAAACTCGACGATCAGTTGCACCGTCAATATCGTTATCTCTGTGATGTGCCTGAACCTATAATCGCTGGGGTTCTCACCTTCCGTCGGTTGATGCTAAACAAAAAGGAATATAAAAAAAAAATGGAGGAAGGAGAAGAAACAAAAAAGAGGAAGAAAAAGACATTATTATTATTATTATTATTGTTATCGTTATTATAATCGTTATTAATTCGTAAGAACGATAAACAGCACGAATCGTCGCGTGGTTACTTTTTTTCTTTCTTTTTTTTTTTTTTTTTTTTTTTTTCTATTCAAATTATCAATACAATAAGAAGATTCCAAATACCGTGATCCTTTTGAGATCCTCCTCGCTTGGTTGCTCGTACTCGTTTTGGAAATAAACGAGCCTGTGTATCAGTTCCTCCTGTTCGGGACTGATAGGCTTAACGCAGCCATAAGGGCTAACCGGGGTGAGGATACCGCTACTACCGGACATCGACAACGATTCTGCCTCCGCCGGTTCGATCTTCACGCCTACTTGATCGCTGCCCATACCACCGACGCTACTTGGCGAGCCGTTCATCGTCGTGCTGTTCGGCTTGTCCTTTTCCTGATCGAATAAGAAAACACGTCAATGTAAATACGTTTCTCGTTAAGGAAAAAAGAAAGAACGAGAGAGATCGGGGCTGGCCAATGTCCGAAAGAAACAAGAAAGAAAGAAAGAAAGAAAGAAAAAAAAAACAAACAAACAAACAAACAATCAATCAATCAATCAATCAATCAATCAAACAATCAAATGACAACAACGACAATTAATCGCTATTCCATAAAACATATAAAAATAAAAAAAAGCGGATTCGGACGTTTACCAATTTCTTCAAGGACACCGCCCGACCAAACTTGCTAATGAAAGCTTGAAAGAGGACGAAAATCTTACCCCTACCTTCTGGGCCTTCTTTTCCTTCCGCTTGACCGCACACTGATACTCGGGTACAACGCATTCCGGCCTCATGCCAACCGTAAGACACTTCTTCAGCCTGCATTCCTGACACTTACGGCGCATATACATGTCAATCTCGCAATTGTTCCCATATTTGCACTGATAAACCGCATTTTTCGTTATACTGCGCCGAAAGAAACCTTTACAACCTTCACAGGTGAGTGCATTGTAATGATAACCAGAAGCCCGATCACCACAGACCAAACAGAGTTCTTCTTGTTGTCTCGGCGTTGGACCTTTTTTCTTTCTTGCGTCGCAACCATCGTTACCACCCCCGCCACCACCAGGTCCTCCACCTCCGCCTCCTCCACCTCCACCGCCTCCGCCACCTCCTCCTCCACCTCCACCACCTCCACCGCCGCCTCCTCCTCCGCCACCGCCACCACTTCCGTAACCGTTAAGCGAACCCGGCTGCGAGAGCTCATCCCTGCCTGTAATCAGAATAAAATGCAATCGTTAAATTTTTCATCCCCCTTTTCTTTAATTTATTTTAATTAATTAACGTAATGGGGGAACTTTATTTTTCTTCTTTTTCGTTTTCTTTTCTTTTTCTTTTTCTTTTTTTTCTCTTTTTCTTTCGTTCTGATTCGACATCGAAAGGTAAGTGAGCTAAGAACGGATCTTGTCAGGATCGAACTTTTATTATTATAATTTTTATTTCCTTTCCATATCATCCCTTCTATTAATTCTATACGCCGACATCGCTCGTACAATTTCATCCCCCCCATTCATCCCAACTCCTCAAATCGATTAAATCTTATTTCGATTATTTTTATCTCGTGATTATGGATCAGATAAATTCTGCATTGTGTACAGATATATATATATATATATATATATATATATATATATATATATATATATATATATATATAGAGGCACGAGTTTCTCTATAAACCGTACAAGTTCGAAACGAACATAAAAGTGAATGAATGAATGAATAAATGAATGAATCAATCAATGAAAGAAGGAAGGAAGGATCAAAGAACGCGGATCATGACGAATCGAAAGTTTACGCGTATGGAAAGAAAGATAGAGATAGAGATAGAAAAACAGAGAAAGAGAGAGAGAGAGAAAGAGAGAGAGAGAGAGAGAGTGATATATACTTAGCAAGATAAGTACAAACGTTGAGTACGCAAGTATCCAACGTGAAATAAAAGATTGTTTTGCAATCCACATCTAACTCGACTACGTGAGAGATTTCCGGTTATTACGATACGTTACATTACGTTACATTACATTACATTACATTATATTACATTACATTGGATTACGTTACGTTACATTACGCGTGCAACGCACAAAGGACTCACACATACATAAAGAGAGAGAGAGATAAACAGGCTAGCATTCGCTCGCTTGCTTGCTTGCTTGCTCGCTCGTGTGCGCGAGCACATTAGAAGGTTGAGGAATTATGGTTGACACTCGTAGTTGTAACTCGCGGATTTCATGTACAGGTTCGTAAGGAAACTTCTCCTTCACCTTTTCCTGTTTTTCTTTTTCTTTTTTCTTCTTATTCTTCATCTTCTTCGGTTGGGTTGGATCGTGGCGAGTGGGTTCCAGTAACCTACGTGGCGACACATCGTCACGCGTCTCTATTACCCCCTTTTATCTGTGAAACTCGCCGAGTGGAACGCGCAAAGCGATAGAGAAGTCACGGTCGGTGAAAGTACGGGGCCTGATCTATTCATCTGTATGCGTATATATATATATATATATGTTCGTATGTTTGCTACTGTACATATATATACATATATATATGTATATATGTATGTATGTACGTGTTTGTTGTTTCCCTCTTTTTCTCATAAGACTATTTGTCAGATAGATATATATATATACATGAGAGAGAGAGAGAGAGAGATACATAGCAACAGGTAGTAGTAGTAATAGTAGTAGTAGTAGTGATGGTAATGGTAGTAGTAATAGTAATAATAGTAGTAGTAGTGTAGTAATGCTGATGATGGTGGTGATAGTGGTAATAGTAATAGTAGTAGTAGTAGTAGTAGGTAAAAGAGGACTGACTGAGAAACCTCTATCTATCCATCCATGTATATGTGTGTTAAACATCAGGATGATAGCCAGGTACGGATCGAGGACGTGACGGAGCCCCTTCCCTATTTGCCTGTTTGCTCTTTATATCTTTCTCTTTCTGTTATATAGTATCTTCTTCCTCCGATACATTATCTTCTTCCTCTTCTTCTTCTTCTTCTTCTTCTTCTTCTTCTTCTTCTCTTCTTTTTCTCTCCACTCCTCTTCAAGCAATTCAAGAAGGAACGCGCGTCCTTGTAGCTTCGAGCGAATCGCGTACCTTGCTCCGTTTTACCGTACTCGATGGATAGATGGATAGATGGATGGATGAATAGATGGTAGATGGATAGAATAGGACAACCAGTCATTCTCAACTTGAGACCCTTTTCCTATGTCGCGTGCATCATGTCGTCCGATGACACTCTAACTTGACCTTTCATTTTTACTTCATTTATTTCTTTTCTTTTTTTTTTTTTTATTTTTTAATCCATCGACAGTTTTATTTCGTCCTTAGGTTCGTCTCTCTTTTTTTTAATTACTCTATTTTATTCTCATTCGTTCTCTTTTTCTTGTCTCTAACGAAAATGACTATAAGTGGAGATATGTCATAAGGGGTATTCGACGATAGCGATTTTCTTTCTTTCTTTTTTCTTTTTTTCAAATGAGAAAAAGTAACGTGACAGTGAATAGAAGTGAGCGAAGGCAAATTGGAAAAAAGATTTGAAAAGTATGATCGTTGATAAACGAAGGAAAACGTTCGGAAGCGTTGAAGAAACGTGGAAGAAGTATGATAACCGAGTGACCACTTGGCCCGGTCAGTGTCTCAGTGTTCCAAGTCAATGTTTTCAAAGCGGTCAGTAACTTTCCTTCGGTTTCTAGAGGCCGCAGCACGCGGTGTATCCATCTTTCTCTCTCTTTTGCTGATGCGGAACACCGAAGATGAGAGAGAGAGAGAGAGAGAGAGAGAGAGAGAGAGAGAAAGAGAACGGAGCATGACAGAGGTTCTCAATCAGTTCAAATCGCACATATAACATAATAAATATCTTGAGATATTTTTTATCGTTAATTATTTACACATCCAATGGAAAATTAACGATGCTAGTTTTGATTCATTTTATAACGTGCGAGAAAGAATTTCAAGATAATTAATTTCTTTATTTTATGATTATCTAAGAAAAGTTCGTTTAAAAAAAAAAAAAAAAAAAAACATTTGTAAAAGATTGAGAACTTTCTAATATGATAATTGATTTTTCTTTTTTTTTTTTTTTTTATGACGATACGAAACGATAGGAGAACATTTTACAACATAAAAACGTACGTATGGATTATAAATCAATCTTGTTCTTCACACGATACTCGCGTTTTGGATCTCTTACTTTGAGAAATGATAAGAGTTCGTCGTCACTGTCACTACGTCGAGGTGTGATTTTTAGAGGGGGGAGGAAAAAAAAAGAAAGAAAAAGAAGAAGAACAAGGGATGAGAGAACTCGTACGAATAGTGTCACGTGATCTGAGAAGAACTTCGACGACGCCATTTATAAATCAGCGTGCTTCGCTAACCGATAAAAAAATTCAAATGAAGTAAAAAAAAAAAAAAAGAAAGAAAGAAAGAAAGAAAGAAAGAAAAAAAAATCAAAACAGTCGATAAAAAGTTTCAAATGACTATCGTAAAAATAAAAAAAATATATAAAAAGAAATTGATAAAGCAAAAACATCTATCCGATAATAGACGATAAATTAGAACAAACGAAAAGTATGTATGAAAAGATTCGCTTTTCCATAAGGCCCCGAATAAATCTGAGGGCCCTCCTCAACCCCTAATGAATCGTTGTTGTTGTTGGGTTGTTGTTGACGGAAGTAGGTCTCGCGTGATGAGTTTACACGCGTAAAAAAGAAGAAAAAAAAAAGAGAAAAGAAGAAAGAAAGAATGAATGAGAAAAAAAACGAGAAAAGAGGGCGGAGGGTGAGCCTTTTTTAAAAAGACACTTTCGAACTAGGAAGATCATTTCGATTGAAATATCTTGTTTAAAATGTTCATTATTAGCTTATATAAACATACATACATTCATACATACATACATACATACATAACGTATGTACAACATATGTACGTATGTATGTGTATATATGTGTTTATGCAGTAGCTCAAAATTTTTTTCTTCGCCTCGTCGTCGTCGTCGTCGTCGTCGTCGTCGTTGTCGCCGTCGTCGTCGTCATTCCCAGTTCCCAGTTCCCAGTTCCCACTAGGGGCTCTCTTCTCTCAGCAAGGTTTCCGTGCTGGTTAGTAGCTCTCTCACGGCGGAGCACTGAGCGGCCTTGACTCTGAGCTCGGCTCTCTTGCGGGGCCGTTCTCTCTTTCTCTATCTATCCTTCTATATGTGTGTGTGTGTGTGTAGAGAGAGAGAGAGAGAGAGAGAGAGAGAGAGATCAGCTGTGTGTGTGTTTACCGGCCCATGTAGCACATTACATCAATGTGTATGTGTGCAAGCGGCCTTCTCTTTCGCTTTACCTACACACACATATATATACATGAACGCACAGACGAAGAATTCTTACCTTCTCTCTCTCTTTCTCTTTTCTAGTCTATTTCCTCTTCTTTCGATTTTTCTTTTTCTTTTTATATATATATATATATATATTTTACTAATTTGATAATCCTTCTTTTTCTTTTTTTTTCTTATTTTTTTCTTCATTTTCTATTCTTTTTTTTTTCTGAATATTATTCTTTGAACAAAAGAAGAATCGTTAAAATTGTAACCACCTTCTTCTTCTTATTATTTTAAAGCAGATAACGTAATCTCAAGTTTCGGAATTGTTCATTTAAGAGAAAGAGATAGAAGAAAAAAAAGGAGGAGAAAAGGACTTATGGAGGATGACGACCTCGAGATGCTTCGACAAAGTTGACATGATCGCATACGAAAGTAGTTGAGAAATTGGTGAGATTACATACATACATACATACATATATATACATATTTATATCTCGTGATTGTATTCGTGAGACTTTAAGTATACATACACACACACACAACACACACACATATATATATTTTTTGAAACAATGTTACATGAACAATATCTGTAATTTTTCAATTCTTTTACTTATTTATTTTCTTTTAATTTTTTTTCTACATGTCCTTTTCCTTTCTATCCATAGAATTCTCATTCCTACGTACGCCATTTTGGATTGTACGCTTTGAACGAGCGACGCCATATTGAAAAGATACGAAATAATCTCTCGAGATCAATTTTCTTTCCTTTCTATCCCATCCAATCCCTATATTTTAATCGATGAATCATTTTCATTGGACGATGATGAATCATGAGAAAGAAAAAAAAGAAGAAGAAGAAATATTCCCAAGAAAATAATTGTGAGGTTAAGAATCTTCTTTTTACTCGTTCCACTTAAGTATCCTACGTGTTCGAACATAAAACACGCAGAGAGAGAAAAAGAGTTGTGTTTGAGAAAGAGAAATAGACAGAAAGAGAAAGAAAAAGAGAAAGAAAGAGAACACACACCGTGACCGATGTCGGTGTCCCTTTCGAATTCTCAAATGCCTATTCAACTTTATTGTCATCGAACGAACGTACGCGGAAACGTGCGTACGATCTCCTTACTATCTTACATTCGCTCTTACCTAAAGATAAAATAAGTAAATAAGTAACTAAGTAAGTACTCACGTTTCGCGAGTTCTAAAAAAGGATCGTCGTAAGTTTATTTATTAGAAATGCGGTTAGAATTTTATGTCTTCACGTGTCCGTCGTTTTACAACCCGATTGCCATCGGAGAAATATCATATATGCCAAGAAACTTTGAAACAAAAATGTAACATGCGTCTGTACGCGTAACTATTTTACGTAGTTATATATTAAACGTAAATCAAAGTTCTTGCGAATTAACGAAAACCTACGAACAAAAATAAATAAATAATTATTTCGACTTTAAATTCATACTGCATTTCTTTTTTATTTAAATATCCTTTACATATCTTTAATGATTAATATAAAAGTGACGAGCCTGAACGAATAAAAATGTAGCGCACGTACGTGCACTTATTTAAGTATATAAACCTTATGTATATATTTACACACACACACAGACACATGTACACATATATATATATTGTAGCTTTACACTTAACAAGCGTTTCGATTAATAATTAATAAGAACAATCGATTTGTGATTCGTGATCAAAGTTCTAGAGCGTTCTTGATTTTCATGCTACTACTGTCCCCACCACTGCTACCACCCCTTCTTTCCCTCCTACCTACCAGCCCCTCCTCCTCCCCCGTTCACAATCCAGTCCAAAATGAAATCACTGTAGAACGTTTTGTTACGTAAGGTCAGGATATCGAAACGACCGACACTCGTTTAATATCGTCACAAATTTCTACTTCTTTATCTTTTTTTTTTTTTCTTTTCTTTTCTTCTTTTACTAAATTCCGTACATTCTTCTCAACGAGAGAAAGAAAAAGGGAAAAAAGGAAAAAAAATAAAGAAAAGGAAAAAAATTAGAAAAAAGAAGAAAAAAAGGAAAGAAAGAGAAAGAAATATCTCGCCAACGTGACGCGCGACATGACGCGGTGACGTAGGATCTTCTCTCCAAATAAGTCAAACGATCGAATGGATCGTACTCGGATCGTTTCTACGTGTATCACCACACATCTTTACACGTTTTTAGTCGCATGCTTTAAAAACATTTTATCGATGCGATTTGCCGACGAATTGTGCAACCGTAGGAAGGTTTCTAAGTCCTCGTAAAATAAGTTTATAACGCGAATGTGTGCGAGAAATGTGTTCGTTTATATATATATATATATGTGTGTGTGTGTTTGTGTGTGTGAAGGCGCTTTTAAACGAGTCAGTCTCTCTCTCTCTCTCTCTCTCTCTCTCTCTCTCTCTTTCTTTTCTATTCGGGCGAATACCGTAACGTTTTACGATGCTATCCTTGAGAGCTCTAGAAACGATAAAAGCGACAGAAACTTCAAGATACAGAGTTTGGACACTCCTCTGATAAATTTTTCGATCAGAAAGTATTCAGAAAGATCTAATAAGATCGTCGTTACTATCGTTAAAATATCCAATGAAAAGAATTTTTATACATACATACATACACACACACACATATATATATATATTTTATCTACATTACTTTCTTTTTTTTTATTAGATATACTTTCATCAACAAAATGGCGGAATTCTTCGAGAGATCTCTTTCTCAGTCCTATGTATAATATCATACACACGCGCGCACGTACACACACCACATACATACACATATATATAAATATATACGTATGTGTAGGTAGGTTGGTAGGTATATCTTCATCTCTTTCTAACTCATCGGATATAAACGCCATATAAGAGAAGAACAGCCATGCCGTAAGTGTGTGCCGAGAGTCGTCCGGCGATTGTTAGAGCGAGCGTGGAATCCGAGAAGAAATCTGGTTGCGCAAGAAAACGAGCAACCGCTCTCGGCCCTGGCCTTGCCGTTGCGGCTCGTTCTACGCGTATATGTATGCGTATGTGTATATGTCGTAATGTGTGTGTAAGCGTGTGTATGTGCGGTATATGTGCATGTCATGTTGTATATATGTGCGAGCGCGTGCTCGCACTCGTTCGCTGGCTCTGCTTCTTCCTTCGCTCGAGCTACGAACCGTAGAGAGAGACAGAGAGAGAGAGAGAGAGAGAGACAGAATGAAAGAGACAGAGAGAAAGAGAGAGAGAGAGAGAGAGAGAGACTCGACCACAGTGGTAAAATGTACCGGATAGAAGGTGAGAAAAAAAGTCGATGATAAGAAACGAAGCAAAAGAGGAACAACGAACATTCTAATGAAATAAATGAATTTTTTGTTTTTTATATCGTACATCACATTTTTTGTTACATTATGTATCGCGACATGACTATCTAAGGAGCTCCGCCATTTTGTTGCTCCATTTTCTTTTTTTCTTTCCTGTAAGCTCATTAACCTATATATTATGTATATGTATATATATATATATATACATATATATTGAAGGAGAAAAATTAACATTTTCAAGTAATTAAATATAAATTTAACAAAATGACGTTTTACGTTAATATCTCCGAATATGTCTAAGTAGTTCCGCCATTTTTCTGTTCTCTTTTTATTTCCTTCTTTTTTCTTTCTTTGTTTTTGATAAGTTTATTCACTCACGTACACACGCGTATATACAAATTAAGGCTAAATATTTTCTGGTGTCAGGAGTGATTATTTATTTTATAAATAAATGACATGATCGATTATGAACAACAGCGGATAAATTAACATAGCGTTTACACGGTAAATATACAAGTGTCGCGAACGTAACGATTGGTAAAAGTAATGGGATTACATGGTAATCAAAATACTCGTTGAATACGTCTAAAGCTCGTGGAATTTATAAGTCGAGTAACAAAGAGTAACAGGAAGAGCATACGTATTGCTTCTAAGAAGTTAAACCCTTTAGAAACTATATAGATTTATTATCAACGTTGACCTAATATGTATATAAAAGGAAGGTGACAAGAAAATTATATTTTTCTTTTCTTTTTTTTTTCTTTTTTTAATAAAAATTTCTAAAAACGATTCGTTTAAATAATTAATAAGAAGACATATGTAATTGAGTCAATAAAGTTAATATATGATTAATGGCTGTACAGTCAAATATAGACTCCATCTTGACAAAAATGGCGTCCGAGAGGTAAAAGAAGACGTGACATTAAGAAACACTCCAAACTAAATTATAATATTCTTTCTTTTTTTATCAATGCAATATCCAAATATATATATATATATATATATATATATATATATACACACATGTATACATATATACGTATAAGGGATTCCAAGAAAAATTCATTCAATAATTAAATAAGAAAACGTATTTAATCATTCGATCGATAAAGAAATATTCGACTAACGGCCATTTGGTTAAATATAGAAGATAAAATTGTTTCTTTGTTTCAAAATGGCGTATCAATTTATAAAACACGTGTGAGAATTAAGAGATATTGTTAAAGTTAAACTTCTCGCTTATTGACTCTTTCTCTCCGTGCTATTATCGTCGAATTCTTCTTTTATAAGGTGATTCTATCCGAGGAAGAGGAGAAACAGAAAGACAGAAAAAGAAGAAAGAAGAAAAGAAAAGAAAAAAAAAAATGAGAAGAAAAATGAGAAGAAAAAGAAAGAGAGAAAAAAACCTGTTGAGTCGCGTGGGAGTAATCGAGCAACGAAGAAGAGAGCTTCCGCTTTCGGAACTGCATCGTCGAATGACACCAACTACCCCTCCCACATCCCATCCCCTTCATCACTCCTCTCTCTCTCTCTCTCTCTTTCTCTTTTTTCTCACTTCCATTAACTCGTTCACCGAGGCATCGATTTTATTTCACGAGATACGAGATTTTACATTGGAGAAGAAGTAAGTGAGAAATAGAGAGGCAGAGAGAGAGAAAATGAGAGAGAGAGAGAGAGAGAGAGAGAGAGAGAGAGAGAGAAAAGAAAATGAAAAGAAGTATAATAAGAAGAAGAGACAGGGTCGAGTTTCGTCGATACGACTAGTTCGACGCCTACTAACCCACATTAGAGATCTCCACCGTATTTAATCGCACGAATCGAGCTAAATAGAATATCACTGCTGGTTTTCTAACTGGCAACGTCCGTGCTACTACGCCATTTTGAAAATTCTCGTTACTAAACGAAAATGTGTTATATAGCGTTTTAGAACGGAAGAATCTCAAGGACACGCGGAAATCGACTACTATACTATTACTATTACTATTACTACTACTACTACTACTGCTACTACTACTACTACTACTATTCCTTCTCTTTTTTTCTTGATATTTTTTTCTTTCTTTCTTTCTTTCTGTTCGATTAGAATGTTGTTTGTACCAAAATATATTCTCGTGAATCATCGACGATTATAAATAAATAAAACGGAGATACGTGATCATTAAAAAATGA
>NC_057691.1:6921029-6926029 GCF_014466175.1 Vespula pensylvanica | reverse complement strand
ACCGAAATAAATAATCTCAATCTTATTCCTCGTTAGCACGGGCATTGTTACAATTGTTAAGAATAAAAATCCTAATTAAGTGAGGTATAAGTAACATTAAATCCCACTTTACGTGATAAGAAGACCGACGTGGAGTTGCGTCAGCGAAACAAGTAATATATGAGCGAGAGAGAGACCGACTATTTCGGGCCACTAATTTTAAACTACCCATGTCACTTAAGAGGTCAACCTACTCGCTAAAATACGTCTAAGTATAATGCTTGTTAGTAAATGGAGATGTTTGTCGCCATTTGTCGCGTCGTATATTAATCAAAAATGAAATCAGTAGGGTAAAATCAGTGCTAAGATAAATCACGTCAGAGCGTACTCCTCCTTGCAACGACAAGGTAGAAACGATAAGAAGAAAATTCTTGACTTAAGCGTAGGTAATACTAGATCCTAGGAAGTTCGATGTAAGAGTTAGCTACGTCAGCAAACAAGCGACCCAGCAATCCAGCAATCTAGCAAGCAAGCAAGTAAGCAAGCAAGCAAGCAAGCAAGCAAGCAGTGCGTGTTCGCACGTTTAATCGTCGAACCGGTGAGAGTGGCTAGTAGTCTTAAAGAAAGAGAGAAAGAGAGAAAAAAGAGAGTAGGAGAGAAAAAGAGAGAGAAGACTGTAGCACATTCCCCTTTTTGGTATCCGCTAAGTTTCGACGTGTCTTTGACTCGATCTAACGGTTCTTTTCTCTTCGTCCTTGAAACGCTGCTCGAAAGAAGAAGAAAAAGAAGTCGTAGTAGAAGTAGAAGTAGAAGTAGAAGTAGCAAGTCCCACGCACGTGCCAATATCGGTTTCCTCGTTGGGATGATTACCGACCGAGCACGATGACCCACTTTAGAGATTTAATCTCTTCCGATCACGTGACCTGGGCCGTAAAAACTCCGCCATTTTCAAATTCACCGATAATTTGTTGTCCGATCTAACGGATCGATTTCGATCGATATCTTCGCTTCGTCGGCTTTTAAGAAATGGGTCTTAGAGTATTGTTTTTTTTTCTCTTCTCCTTTTCTTTTTCCTTTCTTTTCCTTTTTCTTTTTTTTTTTTCTCTTTCTATTTCCTTTTCTTTTTTACTCTTTTCTCTTTTTAGTTTCTACTTCTCCTTCTATCCAACAAGGAATCATCGACCAACGGTACTTGCTGTTTACAGATCGATTATCGCGAGTCCTGCTCGTTCGCGCTTGAAATCTAACGAGCTCGCTTCGCCGACTTTACTATTCCGTCCATTCGAGACTCACTTTTGTAATATTGTTTTATTATATTTGAAATTCCTTTCAATATTATGTCTCCCTATTCTACGATATAGATCATAAAAAGAGAATAGCTTTGACAATTTATGAATGTATTAATCGTGAATCTTTTAGAAAATAAAAAAGATAATATTGAATTTGGAATAATAAGTAATATATCGAATGGGTGAAAATTTATCGATGTGTTTCTCTTAAATATCAACTTCGATATCATTTATATATATATATATATATATATATATATATATATAATATATTCGATAATATAATACTTTTGGGAAAATAAATTACAAAAATATGAAGTTGTAATAAATTGAAACGATATAATAGAATTTTTAATAATAAATAATATCTCGAAAGGCACGAAATGTATCGACTTGTTTCTCTATTTCGATATATATATATATATATGTTCGATAACACAATAGTTACGATAGAACAAACTGCATAAATTCTGACGTTGTAAAAAAAAAAAAAAAATAAGAATACAATTTAACACGAATTTAAATAATAAATAACATCTTGAACAAACCGCATAAATACTGACGTTCTAAGAAAATAAAAATAACTATAATTTAATACGAATTTAAATAATAAATAATATCTTGAATAGGTGAAAATATTAATATGTCGACTAGTTTCTCGATCCTCGATACAAACTTCGATCTACAGGCAGATACATAATATTATATTATCTATCGAGGCGAGTCCGTCGTTCTCTAACCGGGAAAGCCAGTATATATACTCACACAAGCGGATGCAAACACGTACACAGAAATACATACGTACGTACATATGCACATACATATATACATACGTACCTATTACATACATACAGGTATAACGAACGTCTTTTCACTCGACTCGCTTTCGAGCGGGTTTCCATATAGGCGAGAGAATAGAAAGTTAGACGAAAAGATCCGAGGAAGAACGTTCGACGTCCTTATTTTAAATTAAACGACCTAAAACACATACACACAACGCAGTACAACACACACATACACACACACACACATACGCGCTACTGATTTATAATATAACTTTTATACCTTTTACAATACATTTTTCTTAAACACCAAACAAAAAAAAAAAAAAAAAGAAGAAGAGAAAAAAAAAACCAAAAAAGAAATAAAGAATAAAAAGGAAGAATCGACAAAAATCTTGATGCGTTCTACCTTATGAGAAACTAAATGAAAAAGAATGAGAGAAAGAGAGAGAAGAGAAAGAGATAAACAGATAAAAAGACCATGACCGAGTTTTTTCGGGTCATCGAAACGTAACTGCGAACGAAAGTACAATGTCTCGTGTCTCGTTTTTCCATCCTCCCTCCCACCCTTCCCCCTTGTCCACGTTCCCCATCACTACCCCACTACTACTACCACCATCACGATCATTCCTCCACCCTCCTCCTTCTCCTCCATCCTCCTCGTCGTACTACTAACAAATTATCGAGAACGTCGCACCGAAAGAGTGAGAAAGAAAGAGAGATGACGCATCGCTATTGCGTTATTGTTGTTTAAAAAAGGTGACGCGTCGTAGCAACCTGTTACTGCGAAATGTCTATATAACGAAAAGGAAGAAAGGAGGAAGGAAAAAGTAGATAGAGTGGGGCAGGGAAATGAAGAAAAAAGAAAGAAAGAATATAATCGAGTATCTTTCAAGCTCGCGTTTTCGCGTTCGAGGATAAAAAAAAAATGAAGATAAAAAGAAAAATATGGGGGAGAGAGAGAGAGAGAGAGAGAGAGAGAGAGAGAGAGAGAGAGAGAGAGAGAGAGAGAGAGAGAGAGAGAGAGAGAGAGAGAGAGAGAGAGAGAGAGAGAGAGAGAGGAAAAAAATTGCAGCTGTGAAGGAGTTTATAGAAAAATAATTACTATCTATCGTTTCGCTCACGTTAAATACAAATAGTTAATTTTATTACGTATTAAAACGCTCGCGTCTATTATTTAATGTTTCTTTATTTACTTATTGTTTCGTTCGAATTTGTTTAAAAAGGGAAAGAAAGAAAGAAAGAAAGAAAGAAAGAAAAAATGTGTTCAATCGTGTTTTGTTTAAATATAAATGTAAACTTTCTATGTTAAACGTATCTGTAGGTATCTGTGAGCGTTGCGTGCGCGTGTTTTCATTGCACGTAAAAAAATAATGCAATATTCCCTAGTTTGCATGTGGTTCGGTTCATTTGTTTTTGTTTCGTTAGTTAAAAACAAAATAAGGAATAAAACAAAAAATAAAATTACTGCGCCCATCGTTTTAGTTACATATAAATATGAACTCTGTATGAGAAAGTTTTTGGTATACGCGCGTACGTATGTCTCTTCTTGTATATGTGTGTATTTGTTGATTGCATCGCGTGACAAAATTACCCTGATGGTTTCTCCTTAAGGCAGCTGCACATTGCTCGATTCATTCTTATTGCAGTTTTTACATGGAAAAGTATAATATATAATCAAGAATCGAAGAAGAAGAGCGACTTTCCTTTGTCGCTTCTACATACGTATATACACTCTCGTGATCTTTCCAATTATATTTTTCAAAGCAATTTATTTTTTTTTGCCTCTGCTCTCTCTCTCTCTCTCTCTCTCTCTCTCTCTCTCTTTTTTTTCCTCTACATTTTATTTTTCGAGAGTTAATCCTTTATCTCTCAATTTGAAATATTTAATATAGAAATTATTTTCAAACGTGTTTCTTTCTTTCTTCTTTTTCTTTCTTTTTCTTCTGAAAATGAAAAAATAATCAAGCAAAATTACATTTAAATTATTACATGCTCGACCAAAATTTCTTAGGCTTGTGGTTTTTGTTATTTAAAGAATCGAAAGAGAGAGAGAGAGAGAGAGAGAGAAATTAGTCCGAAAAAAAAGAAATCCTCGAAAAAGAGTAATTGATTTTTAATATCGTTTAAAAATTGTCGAAATCATCTTGTACAAATGATGATTTTGCAACAAAATTATTTTTAAAATCGTAATTATGATAACAGTAGATGAGATAAATACGTGACAACAATCCATCATTTCGTTTGGATTCTTCAATTAAATAAAAAACAAAAAAAAAAAAAGAAGGAGAAATTAGTCATAAAAAGTCTGGGAAAAGTGTAATTTCATTTTTAATATCACATAGGAACTTTAATCGGCTTATATGACAGTTCTTTCTTTTTTCATGCATCGAATGTTTCAATTTCTATTGGCAAATGTAATTTCACAAACAATATTTTTCTTCGAACGTACGAGGAAGAAGTTTCACAATTCGAAAAAAACAAAACAAAATAAAGATTATCCTAAAAAAAAAAGAAAAAAAAATCGAGTAATTGAAGTAATTAAATTTTTAATATCACTTCGAAACATTGGAACGTCTTTCATCGTTCTCGTATAAAAAATTATTTTTGATCTGCTTATATACGGTAACTTTTTTTTTTTTTCTTTTTTCTTTTCTACGGGGCTAAAAATTTCAATTGCTATTGGCAAATTTTGTTTCGTTAGAAAATTTTGATTCCAACAATTTTTTCCTTAAAAGATACGAAAAAGAAAGAGAAACAGAAAAAGAAGAAGAAGATGAAGAAGAAGAAAGACCTTGACCGAGGCATAGTTCCGAAATGGCATTCGATCGAACTTCTCGAGATATATATATGTGTGTGTGTGTGTGTGTGTATGTATATATATGAACATATATACGTATACACGCACACGGCTGGAAAGCATCAATGGATAATATGAAAGGTTATGACC
>NC_057691.1:6891029-6916029 GCF_014466175.1 Vespula pensylvanica | reverse complement strand
TAAAGGGAAGACATGTCTCTTACGTTGAAATAATCAGACAAATATACTCTCTCTCTTTCGAAATTTCAATCCCTTTCTTTCTGTCTTTCTTATTGTTTCTTTCTTTCTTTTTCTTTTTTTTTTCTTTCTTCTTCATTTTACCCTTTAAACAAGGTTTTAACAAGTATGTTCGCATTTTAATTTTAATAATTTAATATGCGAATAATAAATTGTTAAGTAACTATGAAAGAAAAAGATTTGATTTCGTAACGTTAGAACAAAGAACCATGACGATACTCCTTTTTTTTCCTTTCTAACTCGATCTTTTCTTTTTAGACGGAAGTCACATCGTTAGTGTTACCCTACATGCTATGTATATGTCTGTGTGTGTGTGTGTGTATAATATAATACCAATACGCAAGTCGACGTGAATCAAAGTTAAGTGGAAGAAATAAGAGAGGTAGAAAAGTCATCTGCCTGTTTTGCATCAAGCTAACGTAACGTGTTTGTGCCTATCTATCTATCTATCTATCTATCATCTATCGATGAAGAGAAACGATCGTTGCAAAATATCTATTTATAATCGCGACACGTAGTTATCACGTAACGCAAAAATATTATACCGTTCGACGATTAAACCGTTCTTCGATTTGTAATTATCGACAAAGGGATACATTTCTAATTGAATTTCGCTCTCTAATCTAAGGACAGGTATTAGAGACTACGAAGGATATAATTAACTAGAAAAACGATCATATGTCCCGATAAATTGAAAATTAATTGGGCCGATCATTCAGAAAATGATCTGTGATATTGAATCATTGAAGAAATTATTCAAGGACATACTTGTTTTCATATTATTCGTCATTCTTATTATTTTTTTTATAATGCATTCGTGAAAGATAATTGATCTTTTTCTTTTCTGATCGGCTCTGTTAATTATTGAAAAAATAATTTTTAAATAATACTTTAACGTAATCTATATAAAAAATATTATTATTATTATTATTATTATTATTACTATTACTATTATTATTATTATTGTTATTATTATTATTCTAAGTGAAATCTTAAAAGATCTCCAAACAAATAATACATGATTTAGATCGATCTTCATGATCATCGATCTCGAACGGTGATCCATCTTATTAGAGATTAAAGATAAAAAAATATTTCTTCTTTTATTTCTTATTTTTTATTTCTTTTTTTCAAAAAATTTGTTGACTCGTTAACTTCGTGAAAACAATTTCACAAAGCGAATGTACTTCTTAAATCCTTGGGACGATTAATTGATTCTAATCATAATTTTAAATCGTCGGACCAAAGGAACAAAAACGAAAAAAAAAAGAAAAAGGAAAAGAAAAGAAAATTAAAAAAAAAAAAACAAACAAACAAACAAAAAAGGAGAGGAAAGAAAGAAAGAAAGAAAGAAAGAAAGAAAAAAAGAAAGAAAGAAAGGAACAATCTTCGGGATGATTGTTTGAAAAAAAGATTTTTTAAAAGAGTCGCGATTCGGATTATCTTTCATCACTTTTAAAGATTTTCAAATCTGAATGACAAGAAAGAGGATATAAAGAAAGAGAGAAGAAAAGGATTTACGTAAGAAAGAAAGAGAGAGAGGGGGGGGGGAGGGAGGAAGAAAGAGAGAGATAAAAAAATACGATGGAAATTAAAGGGGAGAAAGAAAAATGGAAAATGGGGAACAAAAAGCTTGGTGACGTCACATTTGCGTCTCATCTCGACTTGATTCGAAGTAGAAAAAGGAAAAAGGAAGAAAAAGAGAGAAAGAGGGGGGGGAGAGAGAGAGAGAGAGAGAGAGAGAGAGAACGATAAAAGGAAGAGGAAGAAACGACGCACTCTAGCCGAGGCACCGTATGTTCTGGAAATCGCTATTAATATTCATAATACACTCTCATTTACTTTGATTTTACTTTCTTATCCCCCGACATCTTGTGGCTGAAGTTAATGGAGAGTAGCAATTAAAAATGAGACGGTTGAAGTATCCCTACTGAGATTCTTTAAAGTATGAATAACAGAGAGAGAGAGAGAGAGAGAGAGAGAGAGAGAGAGAGAGACGAAAAGAGAGAGGGTTAGAAAGAAAGAAAGAGAGAGAGAGAGAGAGAGAGAGATTATAATGAAAGAGGAGAACAAAAATGGTGGAATAGGCAGCAACATTCCATAGTTGATATTCTTTCTCTTTCTTTTAGCAACTAAAATGAAATAAATGTCATTAAAAAAAAAAAAAAAGGAAAGAAAGAAAGAAAGAAAGAAAATATTTAAGTATTTAAATACATCGTTGTTATTGTTGTTGTTGAAACTTGGACTTTTCTCGATTTTTAATATCACAAGCATATAAAACACATACGCAATCAATCGATCGACTTTTATATGCTAATCATTATCTTATAGAATACAACCAATTACTACTACTACTACTACTACTACTACTACTACTACTACTACTACTGCTGCTGCTGCTGCTGCTGCTACATTATGACTATATTTAGGTCTGTCCTTCTTTACCATCTCTCCTATTTCTTTCTTTTTTTTTTTTTTATTATTATTATTATTGTATAAATCGTTAAGGAGACATGGAAATTTCTACGAGAGAAAAGGCTTTTGATTTTTATATATTACTGTTATACTCATTCGAGTGACACATTCGAGACAAGTAATAATACCAATTGTGTGTCTGTATTTATATTTATTAACTAAAAGGTAAAAGAAGCTTTGCTCTACATCTATTATGTGATAAAAACATACTTGATTGCATTATTAGTAATTTAAAGACATATGTATTATCGTATCAAAGAATTTGATATCGATCGTAAATGAACGCAATATCTCTTAATAAACGCAAAAGCAAATACGAACCATGTAATATATACTGCGAGTAACACGAATTTTTTTCTCGTCGACTATAGAAAAAGAATAAAATAAAATACAAAAAAAAAAAAAAGATAAAACAAAATATGCCGCGTAAATTTAATTAGAAATATCAGGTCATCCAAAAAAAAATAAAAAAAAGAGAGAGAGAAAAAAATTTCCAGTAAGAATTTAATACCGATCACCGACAAACAACATATTTTAATTATTTTTCCAAAAATAAATGCAAATCGTATACTTAAGTAAGTACTTAGTTACTTATTTACCGTAATAGAAATTTTCTCTCGTCAATTTCGAGGATAAAAATACTGCGTGAATTTAATTAGAATTAGGTCATTTGGAAATATATCCAGAATTTTATATCGGTCGGTATAATTTTAATTAGATAATAACAAATATAAGATAAAAATAGTCAAAAACGTTTGATATTATTATTGTTATTATTATTATTATTATTATTATTATTATTATTATTATTATTATTATTATTATTATTATTATTATTATTATTATATGAACGAAAATACCATGCGATTTGATTAGTAACGATTTAGTTACTTTGCATAAGAATTTGATATCGATCGTCCATTAGACGCCATCTTTTAATTAAACAATAACAAATAGAAATCACATAAATAATTACAACTAATAGAAACTTTTCCTATTGCTTCGAAAATGAAAATACTGATTCAATTACAAGTAATTTCGAAACGTTTACTATAAATATTTCATATCGATTCTCTGCAACCCAGACGCAATTATTTTAATTACACAAAAACAAATAGAAATCAACTATCAATAAAAAAATTTTCTTCATTGTTACGAGCAGTAATTACGAAACATTACATCGATAAAAATTTTGACATCGTTCCTTCGCCATCGTAAGAAGCCGTCATTTAATGACTCCAAAAAAAAAAAAAGGAAAAAAAAAAGATAAATACGAATTATGTGTCAATTTTAAATAAACAGTAACAAAAATGATACCCTCCACTTTCGTAGATTTTCAAAGGCGAATATACTCCATTATTAAATCACAAGTAATTTCCAAATATTTTCATAACAATTTCCTATCGATCGATCCGCAGATCTGACGTCCATCATTTTAATTACACTACACAAATACGAATATCACCTGAAATATCACTTGAAATTAATAAGAAATTTCTCTTATTGCCTCGAATATGAAAATACTGATTGAATTCGAAGTAATTACGAAACCTTACAAGAAAGTAGATATACACGAATCGTCCACCATCTTTTAATTACACACGCATAAAAAAAGAACGAAAAAAAAAGAATACAAATCTAACAAAAATAAATTCTCGTAATCCTTCGATCATGACAATATCGAATTAATATTAAAACAATTTAATATTAACTTTTCCTTCATATAACAATTATAGATATAATTAACTAGCTCCTTCATATAACAATATAGATCGTTCAAAGACGCCATCTTAATTTTTTCATAACCTATAAGAAACCATGATTGCGGTCTTCAAAATGAAACCGAAAGAAGAATTACTTGGTTGGTAGGAAAAAGTGGTTGGAGGGAGGGACCAATAAGAGACGACTTATAAGTAACATGATATCGTCGAATGAATATGCGAAAAAGTACATATGTCGTAAATAGCTATGTACGAAGAGATACTAGCGAAAGAAGGTATCCAACGTTCGGAGGAAGGTGGGGGAAGGAGGTTGATGTGACTAGAGGAGGGAGGAGACGAAGAGGGACACAGTGTTGTTGTAACGTGATATGAGACCCTGACCTTGACAAAGGGACACGTGAAAATGATATTGTGGCGATGTTAAGAAGAGGAGGATGCATAATCTACATATACATATGTATATGTATATATAGATAAATACATAGATGTACGTAGTAGAGAGCGTATGCAGCATAATCGATGGGAAACACGGCATCCGGCGACGGTAGCGTTGCTACGTATACACAACTATGGCGGACGATAGAGAAAGAGAGAGAGAAAGAGAGAGAGAAAGAGAGAGAGAGAGAGAGAGAGAGAGAGAGAGAATGGAGATATACGCGCATCGCGCCAATTAAGCCATTAAATGCGTCGACCATTACAGTTTTACCATATATATTTGTCTCTCTCTCTCTATCTCTCTCTCTCTCTCTCTCTCTCTCTCACTCTTATTCTCTCTTCTTTTTTCTATCTCTTTTTCTTCTATTATTCTTCTCTTTTTCATTTTAAAGGTTATAAACGTTTCAATGCGCAAAGCAACATACATAGATATATATATATATATGTGTATATATATATATATACTATAAATGCATACATACGTACATGAGAATAGGCCTTGTGCATGGACAGAGCGAGAAAGGGGGAGGGAGAAATAGAGAGAGAGAGAGAGAGAGAGAGAGAGAGAGAGAGAGAGAGAGAGAGAGAGAGAGAGAGAGAGAGAGAGAGAGAGAGAGAGAGAGAGAGAGAGAGAGAGAGAGAGTGGTCCGAAGTAATTAAATAACGGGGTCAGTAAGGTCGATAATTAAATGGCATAGGGGAAATAACGAGGTGTATATGATATAATTATTCTGTGTACTTACGTGTATATATGACCGTACGAATTTACGAACTTATGAACGAACGAACGAACGAATGATGAAAAATTAATTTTTATTGGTTATAAAAAAAAAAAAAAAAGAAAGAAAGAAGAAATTTCGTATAAAAGAATTATACGAATGCATTCGCCCTTTTCTATATTTCTAGAGATTTCTCTGCGCGTTTGAGCTCGTTTCAGACCAATGAAAAGATGGAAAGAGAGAAAGAGAGAGAGAGAGAGAGAGAGAGAGAGAGAGAGAGAGAGAGAGAGAGAGAGAGAGAAAGTGAAACAAAGAAGAAGGAATGCGATTCGATCGTAATAAAACGCGAATAGAGGCGCGTTCGATCATCGAAAAGTAAGGGATAATACTGATGACGCCATCTTAGCAAAATATTTACCTTAGCCGTAGACATAATATATTATTTCACATAATTATGTCCGATCAATATTCGAATAAGAATTAGACATCTCCCCGTATTCCCCACCCTTCCGAAAATAAATGTATATTAAAACATGTATAATTCTTAAAGTTCATAGGTGATTTTAAAAATACATTATTCTTTTTTTTCGAGATTTTTTGAACTTTCCAGTTGGTAGCCTGGTAGTTTAACGAGTTAGGCTCGTAGTTTTATAAATGAAAAAAGAAAAAAATAAAAAAATAAAAAGAAGAAAAATTAGGCGAAAAGATCGCGAACAAGTGTAATTTATTTGTATAATCGTCTACGAATTAGTGGACCTCTCATTATCTAGGGATTTTTCTTTATCCGTATGTTTTTATCATTATTCATTTGTATTTTATATTCCTATATATAAAATACATATATTTACATATATAGATATATAATATATAAATAAAATAATATAAAAATAAAATATATATTTTATTTTTCGCTCGATCTTCACAACAGAAGTGAATATATATTATACACACACATATATATATATAAATATATAAATATATATAAATATATAAAATATAATCGAAGAGAAAATCGAAAGAGCATCGTACTCGAAGCATGTATCCGGAACTCGAACGACTACGGTAAGAGATCGTCGACCGTATTTCCAGGAAAAAAAAAGAAAGAGAGAGAGAGAGAGAGAGAGAGACACAGAGAGGGGAGGGGGACACAAAGAATTTCTTCAAAGGGATTCTAACAAAGATTTTCCGACTCTGGTGAAGAAAAGGGCGTGGTTGTTACAGAAGGAAATAGGATCGAAGGTCCGAAAAAATCCTTTCAACTTTGGTACCACAGTACTAACAAAGAAACTGGACCTTAGAGAGAGACTTTTAAAAGTAACGGACCAAACCATCGATACATTCTAATAATCTAGATTTTCTAAAATTTGATATGTTTTTTTAAAATTTCGATAGTTCATTTGATCGATATGATTATATATATATATATATCATGTTTCTTTCTCTCTTTTTTTTGTTCAACGTGTCTATTTTCGAACGTCACTATCTCGATTTAACTCGATTCGCGTTCGCTTTCAAATGTTGCGATCGACTCGAACCTCAAAAACTCGATTTTTGTATCGAACGGATTACACGATATTGGATTGCGTAATTTCTTGCAACACGGTGCAATAAACTTTTCTTTTTTTCTCTTTTATCGCTCTCTCTCTCTCTCTCTCTCTCTCTCTCTCTCTCTCTCTCTCTCTCTCTCTCTCTCTCTCTCTCTCTCTCTCTCTCTCTCTTTCTCTATATATGTATGTGTATGTGTGTGTGTGTTTTTCTGTTGTTATATGTTTTATTTTATCTGATAAATAAGGGAAAGGTGTGTATATGTATGTGTGTAGACACACATATATATAAAAGATAAAAATTCAACGTTTCGTTAGAAAGATAATTTTTTTATTGTCCGGAATAAAAATTTAATAAAATTATTATTACTAGCAATTAAGTCACGAAGTAAAACCACAAAACCGTTTCTGATCCTCTGATCAATGTTCAGAAAGCGTGAGTTGTACGAAGTCACCTTAGAGAGAAAGAGAAAAAGAAATAGAAAGATAGAGAGAGAGCGAGAAAGAAAAAGAGAAATATATATATATATATATATATATATATATATATATATGAGAGGCGGACACCAAGTTCTGTTTAATGTCGTCTCTTGTTTATTAAATTTCGACGATCGCTTAAGGAGAAAAAAAGAAAAATAAAGAAAGAAAATAAAAAAAAAAAAAGAAAAAGAAAAAGAAAACAAAAAGAAAAAGAAGAGAACGTTCGACAAATTCGGCAAGAAATTCGTCCTAACTAAAGTTATCGTTGATTTCAATGTCTAGAAACACACAAAGAGAATTCTTAAATATATATATATAAATATATAAATATATATATACATACATACATACATACATACATTCATACAAACAAAACAAGAGAAGAGTTTGTGATTTTGAAGATGTAAACGACGACTACGGACAACGAACGAAGAGAAAAAATCGTTCGAACGATTTCGAAAAATTAAATGAAAAAATGTTGAGTTTAATATTACCCATACATACACTTATATATATATATATATATATATATATATATATATATCTTAATCGAATACCAGAAAATTAACACGTAATCGACAAAGTTATTTTCATCGAAAATCGATCGTGCAAAACGACATTAAACACGTACAAAGCATACTTGTACTGTGGTCGCGTTCAAATTTGACGAACACGGGTATTATAATAACGATGTCATAGAATGCATTTATAAATATATTACGCTTATATAAAATTTCTTTTGTTTATTTATTACGTTAATCGAACGATCAACGATTGAACGAAAACTTTCTTAAATTTTATTCCTTTCTTTTGATTTTTAATCGCTTCGCGAAAAAATTTGACGATATATATATATATATATATATATATATATATATATATATGTGCGTACGCATGTGTGTGTGTGTGTTCGTAGATTAAAAAAAATTCGTGGAAATTTCAGTGAGCGATGAACCAACCGGGAAATTTTGTCGAGGATGACAAACAAGTCAGTGATTCTCTTCATTCTGCTAAAACGATTGAGAATCACTATAAAAAAAATTTTTTTAATAAAAATAAAACGATAGACGACAAGTAAACGTTGAAAAATTAGGATTCGGTTTTTGAAGAAAAAAATAAAATAAAATAAAATAAAAGATCTTTTAAGCGATGTCGACGTCATCGATTGATCTTTTTTTTTTCTTTTCCCTTTTATTTATTTTTTTTTTCCTTTTTAATCGTACGCAATAAGTTGGAAATTGATTATAATTAGAGACTTCTAATTAAGAACATTAGCCGTTCGTGTATCCTCAAGGGAATGCTTTTTCTTCATCGAAAAAGCTAAAACGAGAGACCGAGTCGGAGAACTCGGAGATTTACTTATGTACTCTTATCTCACTCGATATTCTCATTCTCGTTTCTTTATTTTTCTTTTTTTTCTCGTTCTCTTTTTTCTTTTTCTTTTTGCAAAGCCAACTGGTATCAAAGAATTTGTATTGGAATAAGTATCGCTCTTCGTTAAGCAAGAACCAGGGCTGTATTTAGACGTAGGCGATGTGAGCTGATGATCTCACGTTTTTAATTTATTTATTTATTTTTTTGTTACGGACGACACGAAAGAAAAAAAAAATAAATAAATAAATGAATAAATAAATAAATAAATAAAGGAACAAATATTTAATACGTTTCTTATAATCAAGATCGGCAAAGAAAAACTTTTTCTCTTTTCTTCAAGTATTTTTTTTACTTCGAATTTCGATCATTTTTTTATATTTTTTTTTTTTCCTTACAAATGCAAATATATTCGTATTATACATATACACATATATATATGCACGTACGTGCAATATGTTGACTTTTATTTTTAATAATTAAATATATATATATATATGTAGTAGTAGTAGTATATATATATGTATGTATATATATATATATATATATATATATATATATATATATATATGATGTACGTCTGGGGCCTCCAAATGTACAAACGCGGCCCTGACAGAAACGTTTTATAAACGAGAAAGGAAAAAAGAAAGAAAGAGAAAGAGAGATAGAAAGACATTGAAAGAGAGAGAGGAGAAAGAGACAGAGAGAGACAGAGAGAGAGAGAGAGAGAGAAAGAGAGAGAGAGAGAGAAATGGTTTTAATAGTTGGAAGATCGAAGATAACGTCGAGGTTTAATTCCCCCATTAAGAATCGTTTCGATTCGAGATCAAATTGGTAGGTCGTGCGCACGTGCATGCGTCTCTTTGCATATATGTATATGTATTTTCGCGTTCGTAATATTAAACGATTATATCCTACTACTACTACTACTACTACTACTACTACTACTACTACTACTACTGCTGCTGCTGCTACTACTATTTCTACTAACTCCAATCTTCGACGATTACAACCAGAGAACTTCTATCAGAGAAATTCTACGCGAAAATTGCTGCGTTTCGAGATCTATCGATTTTTTCTGGGCGCTACAATTTTTTTACCGGGACCGAAAAAAAAAAAACAAGAAAAAAATGAAGGTTCGTAGAGAGAAAGAGAAAGAAAGAAAGATGTTACTACTATTTTTTTTACGAAAAAAAAAAAAAGAAAAGAAATGAAAGTTCAAGAAAAAAGAAAGAAAAAATACGCGCACGCTCTATGAGAAATAAAATTTCTCTTTGATGCGCGTAAAATGAACGAGATATTTTTTTCTTATTTTTTTTTTTTTTTTTTTTAATTATTTAATTTCGACACCAGACACGATCGCAAAAAAACTTTCCAAAACCAATGATCGATAGATCGGATCGATAACGCGAGAAATTTCGCCTGCTCATCCTTCGATACGTATGCACGTTGCACATATATGTACGTACTTGTGTATATATTTATTTATTTATGTATACGTTAAGTCGAAATATGGCGTTTCACTTTCCATTAACGGTAAAGCTTAACGAACAATTTCATAAACCGATTTTGTCTTTCGACTTTTACCATTACTACGCTTTTTATTATCGTCTTCGTCGTCAACAACAACGCGAAGATTCGACTCTTCCACTCCAGCTGTAACATCATGGTAGAACGCACTCTTTCTCTCTCTCTGTTACCCATAGAAACGATGCTCTCGAACGTCTGACGTCATTGACCGATATTCGACAAACATTCCGTACACTTTATTATTTTCGTTAACAGACAGAAGACGATTTAAACGAAGAAGTATATATTTCTATTACCTCCTCACCTTCTCATCCCCACCCAAACGCCCTCAAAAAAAAAAAAAAAAAAAAAATAATAATAATAAAAACCCCCCAAAGAAATCGGAAAAGAGAAAAAAAATGAAAAAGAAAAAAAAACGAAAAAAGAAAAAAGAAAAACCAACAAAGAATTCATCCCCAGAGAAACGAGTAATATTAACAGTAGATAATAGTAAATAATACTATTAGATAGTAGAGATAGATACAATACCTTCGAGGGTAGGTTGAAACGGTGACGCGGGATGATCGTTGGTAGCTATGAGTATACTACCGGTACTGGTAGTGGTAGGTGCTGCAACAACCGTGCTAGTCCTACTGTACTGATCGATCGTAGTCGTAGCGGTAGCAGTAGTCGTCGTGGTTTGTTGCTGTTGAGTCTGTTGTAATCCACGATGAAGATCGAGGTCCCAAAGTTGAAGATCCTCGTGATTGGTGGATCGAACAGGGCCAGTTCCAATAACAACGGCTGCGGTAGCAGTAGCAGTGGTGGCTGAGACAACGACGTTGTTTGTACTTTCTGGTGTACCAGGACGAAAATTTGTAGGTGGTGGTGAAAGTACGCCGCTGCTGGATACCTCGGGACAGGATTCTTGAAGATGATGATGATGATGGTGATGGTGATGATGGTGATGATGATGGTGACCACTGGTACCGGTAGACGAGGACGAATGTTGTCTACCATTACCACCACCCCATCTTCTTCTAACACCCGCAACTGGTACCCTTGGAACGGTTTGTAACATTTCCGAAACGATTCCAGTTTCCTGTTCCTCTTTGATCTTATCCAATAGTAGGACTTCGTCCTGTAGCCTCCCGTCCAGCGACTCTTCCTCCCCTACGTCGCCTACTACGGCTACGCCTACGCCTACTACGCCGAGACCACCACCACCACCACCACCACCACCACCACCACCACCACCACCACTACTACCACCGCTAATCCCGCCACCCCCGCCGCCAACACCGCCACTTCCAATCCCAATCCCAACCCCAACACCCTCCTCCTCCTCCTCCAACCCCTTACGTGTCCTCGGCTCCACCGTATCAATTTTTGTCGAACTTTAAAGCTCGAGAAAAGTTCCGGCCGTCCTCTGACAATAGGACGGCCTTGAAAATCGTACTATTATTTCGTCACCTTCCGCAATGACAAGCCCTTTTTTCTTTTTATTTTCTTCTGTTTCTTCTTCTTCTTCTTCTTCTTCTTTTTCTTCGGCTCTTATCCTTTTTTTCTTTTCAACTCGATCACCTTTTTCTTCTTCTTCTTCTTCTTCTTCTTCACTCACTCACTCACTCACTCAACTCCACCACCTTCTCCACCACAACCACTTCTTCCTTTTCTTCCTCCTTTCTTTTTCTTTTTCTTTTTCTTTTTCCTCCTCCTCCTCCTCTTCTTCTTCTTCTTCTTCTTCTTCTTCTTCTTCTTCTTCCTCCTCCTCCACCTCTTCCACTTTCCCCCTTTCTACACTATCGTATATTATATATATCTCTCTCACTCTTTTCCCGAACAAAGCAGCAATTCGTTGTCAGGAGTCTCGATCGACTATCCAACTTGAAATTCTTCTCATCTTTCCCTTTTGCTCCCTTTATTTATCCAACAGTCCTTCCTCCTCTCGCGATCTTTCTTATTTTCTCCTTTTCTTCCGTATATACACACACGCATATAAATACATGCACATGTACGGAAAGGACGATTTAAATAATATCGAGTAATATTATTAAGAGACGGAGGAAAAAAAAGAAAATTTGAGGAAATAAAAAAACGAGATTCGTTGGATTCGAATCTTAATTCCTTCTTTTCTTCCTTCTTTCTTCGTTCGTTCGTTCGCTCACACACTCTCTCTCTCTCTCTCTTTCCTTCTCTCTATCTATTTATCTATCTATCTATCTATCTATCTATGTTCTCCGCGGTCGTGGCTAATGGCGCTCGCCGTCGAGTCGCGGTGTGTCGGTCATCGAGGAAACGGGGTCACGATCGCGCAAAAGGGAACGCGCGCCGCCCGTGAGAGAGCGAACGAAACGGTGTGTGTCCGTGTGTATATATATGTGTCTGCTGCTGTACGTGAGAGTGAGCGAGCGAGTGAATAACTGTGTGTGTGTGTGTATATATATATATAGAGAGAGAGAGAGAAAGAGACACTACTACAGAAGTCGTGAGCCGGCGGCTGCTGTACTGTCTCTGCTGAATCGAGTTCAAGCGATACAAAATCCTCAAGAACACACAAGTACAATAGGTCGAAAAACAATTTTCTTCTTCAATCTTTTTTTTAACCTTGTATTTTTATCTTGATTTTTATCTTGTAAATAAGGAAAGATCTATCTCCCACGATCTATATATAATCTCTCTTTCCTTCTTCGTTCGTCCTTATTTCTTCTTTTCTTTTCCAAATTATTATCTTTTTTTATCTTTAGCGACTCTAAATATCCTTTTCTTCTTAATTCATCTATTAATCATTTCCTGTATTATCTTCCTTTTAATTCTTCTCTTTTTATTTTTTCTCGCTCTTTTCTCGACGTGTTCTTGCTTTTAGAATCCTTCCTTCCATGTACGTACGTACGTATGTATGTACGTCTCTATCTGTCTATACACGTATACGTACAGATATACATATATACATATATGTGTGTGTATGTGTACTTCCTTGGTGGCCTTCGAGAGTAACGCTCGATTCTCGTATCGAGGTCAGGTCCAGCCTCTCCCTCTTGTACAACACACACGTACACATATACGCACGGAGTCCTCCCTCCTCCCACACCTACACACTCACACACAGATAGATAGTTGGAGAGAGAGTGAGAGAGAGAGATACACAGAGACGAACTCTCTCTCTCTCTCTCACGCACACATATGGTACAACACTCTCTCACACAAACACATACACACACACACGTAACCGAATCAAAGTACTCTTCTATTGGTTCGCTCTACTTTCGCGATATATATCTTTCTCTCTCTCTCTTTCTATCTTCCGTCCGAAAAAAGAACAAATTCTTAGTAGTAGTCGTGTCTTCTCTACTTCTTCTACTTCTTCTTCTTCTTCTTCTTCTTCTTCTTCTTCTTCTTCTCCTTCTTCTATTTCAACAACGAGATATATACATTTATATATATATATATATTTTTTTTATATCTTCCTTCTCTTTCTTCCGCAAGGAAACCACCACAACCAACAACACCACCACCACCACCACTATGGTAATATCCAACGTAATAGAAAACAACGACGAATGCGATCAATCAATCGGAATTAATATTCCTTTTGATTAACGCGATTTAAAGGCAACGAGGACACGTGCGAATAAGATTCTCTCTCTCTCTCTCTCTCTCTCTCTCTCTTTCTCTCTTTCTCTCTCTTTTTATTCTTTTTCTCTCTTGTGTTTTATTTCTCGCACACAAAATTATAAATATATATCTATACAATATATATATATATATATTCGTGTGCGTGTGTGTGTGTGTGTATTTGTGTGCGCGTAAATCTTATTTATAATTGTAGGACATTGAGAGAGAAAATACATACACACGTATACACCGAGAGAGACACACGCGAAGTCACGAGTTTGATCTCTCTCTCTCTCTCTCTCTCTTTCCTTCTTTCTGTCAGTTCGTCTATCTTCTTGTGCTTTTATTTATGCGCACGCAGAGAGATTTCCGTGTAATTTCTTTTCTAGAGAAAAGAGACAAAAAATTAAGGACGTACGGAAAGAAGGAGAGATTGAGAAAGGAAAGAAAGGAAGGAGAAAAGTTCTTTCAGGATTAGCTTTCTAACGTCGAAAATTCAGAAACGATTACAGTGAGAAAAAAGAGAGAGAGAGAGAGAGAGAGTCAGTGATCGAGTATAATCATAATACACGGTCGCACAATCGGAGAGAAGCGCGCGAGCGCTCACCCATATACACACACACAAAAAAAAGAGAGAAAAAGAGAGAGAGAGAGAGAGAGAGAGAGAGAGAGAGAGAGAGAGAGAGAACGAGAAAAAGAATGATAAGGATGCGTACGTAAAAAAATATTCTCTCCTCGCGCGCCCGTTGGTGGGTGGATAATAATATTGTTATACGAAGGGGACTTAAGTTGAAGCAATTAATAACGTCTCTCTATCTTTTCGCGTATATCGAACTTCGTGTGTTTCGGCGAGATATATATATATATATATATATATATATATGTATATATATAATATGTATTATAATATAACAGGGGAACAGATCGAAACGAAAATGGCAGGTGAACGCGCGAGACCCCGCACGATCTATACGAAGCGACACCGTAGACGGTCCGCCACTGACTAAAGTCGAGCGAGCAAACGACGCTCCGACGAGCCACCGAGAGAGCCAGCCAGCCAGCGTACCCCCACCACTTACCTTACTCTCCGCCAATCGCGCGAGCCGTCTTGTCGAAACTTTCACTGTCGACGCGCACCCTGCGCCGCAGGGTGCCACTCTTCTCTATCTCTATCTCTCTCCTTCTCCTTCTCCCTCTCCCTCTCTCTTTCTCTCTCTCTCTCTCTCTCTCTCTCTCTCTCTCTCTCTCTCTCTCTCTCTCCATGTACCTGCCTGCCTGCCTGCCTGCCTGGCTGGCTCGCTTGCCTGGCTCGCTTGCCTGCCTGCTTGCTTGCTTGCTTGCCTGTGTGTCTGCTGCCTGCATGCTTGCCTGCCAAGCGAAACCTCGCTACTTCTCTTTCTTTATTTCTTTCTTTATTTCCTACTTACTACTCTCTATCTTTCTCGATTTTGCTTCCTACCGAATTTCTGTATCTCTCTTTCCTTTTTTTTTCTTTCTTGCTTTCTTTATTGTACTCGTCGTTTTATATTCTCCTCTCTCTCTCTCTCTTTTTTTCGTTCATTCTCTTTTCTTCTCTTTTCTTCTTTTTTCTTCTCTTTTCTTTTTTTTTTCTTTTCTTTTCTCGCTCTCTTTCTCTCGCACGCGCATACGCGATGATGACAACGAACGCGAGACACGTCCCCTACCTCTCCTTCTTCTTCTTCTTCTTCTGGTTCCACTGGGATTCGACGAAAAACCTTCCGACTCCTTTTTCTTCGTAAAAGGTACAAGAAAAAGAACGTTTCGACAACCCGAGGAAACAATTTTGATTCTTACCTTCGGCGTATCTTCGAATTTTACCCTCGGTGTACCCCCGACGTTTAGCTCTTTCCGTTTCCAACATTCGAGGAAATAGAGCTACCTGATTTTTATGTTCCTTTCATGTTACAGAAAGAGACAATGGTAGTGGAGGCTATATTATCGTTCGAGTGTAACGAGAACGCGAACTTACATTTTTCTTCTTCTTCTCTCTCTCTCTCTCTCTCTCTCTCTCTCTCTCTCTCTCGTTCTTTCTGTCTATCTTTCCTTTCCTTTTTTTCTTTTTCTTCCTTTTCTTTTTCTTCTTTTTCGAGCTTTATCTCCACGAAAGAATGTCATCTACGTTATCCCATCCACGAATATCATCCGACAATATGGCGCATGTACGTTGTGTGTTCTTTCTCTCTTATACGTTACACTCTTTATTCTTCCCCAATCGACGATCGAAATAACGATAACAGTAAAAAAAAAAAAAGAAAAAAAAAAGAAATGAAAAAAAATAAAGGAAAAGAGAAAAGACAAAACGAAACGAAACGAAACGAAACAAAACTGATGGATTCGTGGAAACAACAATACGTAACGATTCCTCTTCGTTAAATTCATACATACACACACACACACACACACGGATACAATTTCCGCGAGAACAATTTTCCTTCGCACATTTCTTCTCTTAGATAAGTACTTGCTTACTTACTTACTTACTTACTTACTTACTTACTTACTTACTTACTTACTTACTTACTTACTTACTTACATACGTATTATCATATGTATGTATTATCACGACAAATGTGTTTTAATCATTGCACATGACCTTTGTCGTCGACCTTATATTGTTGCACTTTTATCATAAAAGAGAATAAATACCTTTTGAAACTACGTGACGATAAATAATAATAATAATAATAATAATAATAATAATAATAATAATAATAATAATAATAATAATAATAATAGTTTTCTTCCTTTTGTTCTTTTCTATTCTTTTTTCTTTTTTTTTCCCCGTTCATACTCATCTCGACCCTAACCTTTTATCTCTTACGTCACGAGTAACCTCTGAGAAATTTCATTCGGAATCCATCGACGTGTTAATAAAAATAAAAAAAATATATATATGTATTGGCGCATCTTCGTAATTTTACAAAAAAAAAAGAAAGGAAAAATAAAAAGTAAAAAAAAAAAAAGAAAATTCTGTAATCTAAATTCTGATCCTTCAATTTTCTCGTTCGTTAAGGAAGAAATACATTAAGGAATAGATACGCGACGCCATTTTATTGCGCGCAATATTGGCGGGCGATACGAAAATGTATTATATATAATTATTATAGACATTGTTATTTCTTAATGCGTTTGCGCCGTAGATAATGATATCTAATATAAAACGTCAACGTAATTTCGTCGTCGTATCGAAAAGTTTTCTTTAGAGCAGTGACCTAAAAAACAATCAAACGAAGAAAGATGTATACGTACGTATCAAGAGACACATGCATACATACGTACGTATATATATTACGTACATACGTAAACGTATTAAGATTCGAATCAGTGGTTCTCATCCTAACAATTATAACACATACAATATCAAATTGACAAAAAAGATCCGTCCGATTTTCGAGCTTCCTGACTCGGTGAATCTTTAGAAAGAAATAAAAAGAAAAAAAAAAAAAAAAAAAAAAAAAAAAAAAAAAAAAAAAAAAAAAAAAATGTTCAAAATTCTTAACCTCGACGTGAGGAGAAAACGAAGAATAGAAAAAAAAAATCGAAAACCTAGAAAAAGAAGAAAAAAAAAGAAAGAAGAAGAAGAAGAAGATTATTTCCTAGATCGTAATATACATACATAAGTGTCTACATCTCTCAGTTCGCGTTTGCACTCGTCTAATGACGTCGACGGCTCGGCTATTTCGGTTTACAGGGTTGAAAGGAAAGAGCAAAGATGCAGGGATGTGCTTTTTCCGTGGTTGCTTCGAGATAAATCGAGAGAGAAAGAGAGGGAGAGAGAGAAAGAGAGAGAGAGAGGGTTTGCTTGCTATCCTGTCGATGACGTCATCCACCTGTTACACCCCGAGCGTACACGAGAGCAATCCCCCCACCAGTACTACCACTAACGTGAACGCTACCATTTCACTGAACGTCCTCGAAACTTTGCGTGGAGAATTGCGACGACACTTACGTACATATATATACATCCATATACAAATAATACACGAATGCATGCGTACATTGAATACATACCTATAATACATATATATACGTATATGCAAATTTATACGTAAACATGAAAAATGAATCTGTATATCGTGAGAAAATGCAATTAATTTATTCATGTATGTATATATATGTATGTACGAGTGTATAGATATAAATGTAATAGTACGTATAACGTTTTATCCATAGCCTGAGCTGCTATCGTCAGCAAGAGGGGTAGGACATAGATGATAACCAAGGTGGAAATAGTAGTACTCTGATGGTACTGGTTTAGTAGTGTGGTGGTGGTGGTATTGATGGTGGTGGTAATGGTGGTGGTGGTGGAGTAGTAGTAGAGGGGGTGGTGGTGGTGGTGGTGGTGGTGGTGGTGGTGGTGGTGGTGGTGGTGGTAGTGGTGGTAATGGTAGTGGTGGGTCATGGCCAGAGAAACGAGGACGACCCTCGATGTTCCCGGCGAGCCTGGAAGAGAGCGACCGGGCTAAATTCCAAATGTCCTGCACACGACGTTGAGACGATAGAGGAGCGAGTGCTACCCCTTTTGAAAGATATTTCAAAGAATTTCAAGACGAATTATCTCGTTTTTCTTCATTTCTCGCACCATTTATATACCAACTTTCTTTTCTCAGAGTATCCTTTTTTTTATATTTATACACATTTCTATCCGATTTCTTTTAAATGCGGTTAATACCGAGTCGAAAATTTAGATCGGTATTGTTTCTTTATTTATTATATCTTTGTATCTTTTACATTTATTTATACCCTTTTTCATTCCTTTATTTCTTACATCTACTTGTATCTTTTTTATTTATTCTTTTTCTCTTGTATTATATCATTTCGTTATTAAGAGACGTGAATGGAAAAAATAATCTTTGTCATAGGCGAGGAGATCGATGCTCCTGTAATTCTTTTTTCTTTCTTTTTTTTTTTCTTTATCTCTCCCTCTCTCTCTATCTCTTCCTTGGCACGCGTCAACTCCATAAAATGCGCTTAGAAGATTACGTAGCAAATGGATCTCGGAAAAAGGAAAAAAATATAGAATAGGAGCGTAAACGTGTAAATAATTGTACGTGCATGCTTGTACGTGGATACGTACGTCTGTGTGCGTGCGTACGTGTTTTTACAAGTACGTGAGTACCTACTTACGTCGGTCGTGTAACGTAACTCATATGGTACGAAGGATCAAGGCACGCGCGTCGCGATACCGATCTAATATCTTACTATAATAAAACGTTATTTTCGAACGTCTCGCGGCGTGACGCGCGTTACTAGTTGCAAATATAAACTTGAACTTGTTTTTTTTTTTTTCTCTATTCTTCATCTTTTTTTTTTCCCCCATTCTTTATAGAAAAGACGAGCAATGTGATATTTTTAGTAACGCTAGATCCTTTTATGGAGGATAAAAATGACTACAAAATGACTATGAGGTAAAGACTTTGTGTTTTTACTTTAATTTATATAAAAAAGAAACGGAAAAAAAGTTGCTATGTTTAAAATAATACCCTCCTCCTCCCTCCCCACTCCACTTTTTCCTCCTAAAAAGAAAAGGAAAAAGAAAATGGAAAGGTAAGAATTCGTCCCCATTTTCTTTTTCTTTTTTTCTTTTTTTTTTTTTTCTTACGTTTCCCCGTTTTCAAATAGTCCCATTTTGTTCGAAGGAAAAGAAAGTTACTGCGTTTGAAAAAAAAAAAGCGACGAATTCTTTTTCTTTTTCTTTTTTTTTTTTTTTTTTTTTTTTTTGATTTTATTTGAACATAGAAACATTTCGTTAAAGATGAGAAAAAAGGGGGAAAGAAAAAAAAAACGGAAGGGATGAAATCATAATTTTTTTTTGTTCTTTTTTATCGCTCCCCTTTCCTTCCACCCCGCATTATACGTTTCGATTTCCAAACGAAATGATCGATGTTTGACTTTATTTTTCAAACGTTACATGCCTCACTCGATAAATCGAGCTATTATCGAGCAGGTCATAAACGTCGAATATCAAAGTGTAACTTTCGTATATAGCGGTCTACGCTCTAATTGACCTCGCACAGTTTAAACTTCGAAACTATGCAGGTAATAAACTACACGCTTGGAGATTAATTGTTTCTACGTTGTTGTGTCAAGTTGGGAAAATCGGGAAAGGGATTATCGTGGGAAGTTGACTTTCATAGAAGGTGTGATCTAATGTTAGAAAAGAATAGCAAATGTCTGGTGTATTTATCGTCTTATGAGCATCATCTTTCAAAATCAAAAAATAATATCTTATCCTTCGATTATTATTCTTTAGAATTAAAAAAATAAAAAAATAAATAGTGAAAGGTCGACAAACTCGTACTAGAAATTCCAACCTCTCTTTTTTTTTCTTTTTTTTTTTCTTCTCTTTTCGTTGCAGCAGCTTTTAATAATCTATATCTGCGAGTTTCAAATTTCTTTAGGAAATAATATGTTCAACACCCTCTCAATATAATAGTAGTAGTAATAGTAGTAATAGTTTGAACGATCCTGAATACGATAGTCCTCCGATACCTTTAAATACAGTAGTCCAACGATTCTGAAATGCAGTGACCCAACCACCCTTAACACAGTAGTCCAATGGCCTGAATACAATAGTAATCGCCCAACAGCCCTTAACACGGTAGTCCAATGTCCTCCTCACACACAGTAGTCGTCGTCATTCGACATCGTTAACACATCCTATTCCAAGTACCCAAATTCCCAATTCCAGTTTCCCCATAATCCTTAAATGGCTAGATAGATTCATTCATTCGTTCATTCGTTCGGTCATTCATTCATTCATACGTTCGTTTGCTCATTCATTCGCACATTCATTCATACGTTCAATTCATTCGTTTAACGAACACACTTGTTTAATCCCTCGTATTACATTCGTTATTTACACGAATTCTATCTGTCCTATCTATTTTTCTACGATACGTTGGACCTTATAATAATGTATATATTTCATTTATTATTAAATTGTTAAAAATTACGAAGTTTATTTTATTATTAATAATTGTTATTAAATTCATTTAATATATATATATATATATTTATATTAATTCGTAAAATTCATATTAATAAAATTTATTTAATGTATATATATATATATATATTAATTTAAATAAATTCACTTAAATATACATTTGAATGTTAATTACTTGTTATTTAATATTTACTTTTACTTAATTGATATTTAAACCAATTAATTATACCAGTCTTTAATTCTTTATTTAGTCTAATAAAATTCTCTACTTTTCACAAAGATTCTAACGAAATCGTACGACCACAATATAACGGGGTAATAAGAAATTAATAATTAATCTTAGAGACGATAAACTTTTTTCCTTGAGATTCTTTCTTTCTTTCTTTTCTTTACTTTTCTTATCTTTTCTTTTCGTTTTTATTTTACAAAGGACAAGTACACCGCCGTAGAAGAATTATTTGTAAAAAGAACGGAAGAGTCAAGGTGGAAATCGTAGTTGAACATACATAAGTATCACCTATTATAGGTAGGATGCCAAGCGTGACTAATGACGCGGGGCCGTAAAAAGAACCTAACACGTTGTGCCAGGAATTCATTCAGAGAAGTTTTACGCATTAGACTCGATCCAATCAGGTGTACGGGGCGGCGTTTCGTAGATAGGGAGACGCGGGAGGAAAAGGGGAAGAAAAAAAAGGGAGCAGGAGTAATTGTATTTTAATATCCACCGAATCAAGGTCATGCGTTACGTCCACTCATTATAATATACATATTTTTATTGTTTCTTTCTCGTCGGCGCGCGCGGGAATATAAAACAGAAAGACAGAAAGAAAAAAAAAAAGAAAAAAGATAACAGAAAGAAAAAGAGAAGAAAAAAAAAAATAGAAAGATAGAAAGCAAGCGAAAAACGAACAAAAAAGCAAAGAAAAAGTAATACAGAGAATAATAATAAAAAGAGTAATAACAATACTAACAACAAGAACAACAACAATAACGACAATAATAATAATAATAATAATAATAAATAATAATAATAATAATAAAAAAATCTACAAGTAAATTTCCTGGCAAAGGCCGATTGTGCAATGGTATGACCGAGTGTCAAGAGCACGAGAGCCAACTTCTCTCATGATTTTTCTATGAACGTGTATTAGTGTGTAATAACTTGTGTGAAGTGCAGCTATATCGGACCTGCGCGTATAAACACACACGTACATCTTCTTATACGCACGCACATACACACACACACATGCGCCCGACTGCACGCAAACGCACACATATTATACCATGTACGCACGAAAGCATACATACGCAACGTATGCATATATACATTCGTACATACACATGTTCGCGTACGGTATGCATTTATAAATGATTCGTGTATATATACGCGTTCCGTGTGAACGTACGCGCGCACTCGAACGTCTCGTTAGTAACATTATCGGTGACTAACGACTGCCATCTCGTCAAGGTCTTCTCGCCTCTCGGATGATGCACCACCTCACCCTACCCCACTCTCTTCCTCTCTCTGTCTCTCTCTTTCTCTTTCTCTTTCTCTCTCTTTCTCGCTATGCACGTCCATCAGGCAGCAGCCTCGTACATACGTTCCTTTTTCATCCCACTCGACGTTCTATTTCTCTCTATTCGCTTGGAATAGATTGTTAGTTCGAAAGAAATAGATTTTTTTTATCGGCATGTCTTTTCTGTCATTTACGAGTGCACGTTTCGTTATACGTACGTGTATACGCGTGTATATTCGTAGATACGAAATTCGTTACATATAAGTGTGTGTGTGTGTGTGTGTTGGGGTGTGAATGTATTTATGTATATATATATATATATATAATTTTTTTTTCTTGTTATTTGTCGAGAATATATAATTTATTCGTATTAATCCATCATGAAAGAATATGATTATTCATTCATGCACGTGGTAGATATATTTCTTTCGATTTTGCTTTTTTTCCGATGAAAAAATTGCAATTTGGTTTTCTTCCAGTATTTTTTGTTTTTGTTTTGATTTTCGTCCCTGTTTTCGTTGGTCTCTTTCCATTGGCAACAACATAAATTCTCTTGTTAGTTTCCGTTTTTCCGACAATTGGACAGTTAAACGCAAAGGATGCAACAACGGTATTATCGTTCCTCGACATCCGGTCCTGTGTTTCGGTATTTTATCGATAGATTTACATATTTCTATTTTCATTTTTTGTTTTCTTTTTTTTTTTTCTAGTTCTTCTTCTTCTTTTTCTTTCTTCTTGCTTCTCCTTTTTACGAATTTTTTTCCTTTTCGTTTCGCGAGAATGCAATATATTGTACGCGTAATTGCTGACTTTTTTTTTCTTTTTTTTTTTTTTTTTTTTTTTTAACGAGTCACAGAAAGGACACTGTGAATAATAAAAAATTGTGAAAATAACGTAAACGAACGGGTAGAGCGAAATACGACAAATATTTGAGATTCATTTTTTTTTAAATGTTTATGACCGCAAAAAGATATGAAATGAAAAAAAAAAAAAAACAAAGAAAGAAAAAAAAAAAGGAACATACGGGAGAAGACAAAAACCAAAAAATAGAAACGAACGAAAAAATAAAAAGAAAAAAAAAAGAAGAAACAAATGTGAATTTTGCAGTTGAACGACTGTAATAAATTTTAATAGTATCCGCGAGGACGATGAATGGTAATTGAAGAATATTACTCTTTTATTTTTTCACTGTCATTTTGTTTCTCTTTTAAATATTTTTTTAAAAATTCTACTTTACATTTTTAATCTCTGAAAGTATTGCGGTATCAGAAAAAAAATATATATACGTATATATACACATAAAAAATAATAAAATAATATAAAAATTCCATGAGAATATCTATATACATACGTAGATAAATATATACACGAAAGGCCATTATTATATCATGGTCGAACGTATTGCACTCACTCGATCGCACTTATCTCACATTTCTGTCGCCCACAATCGTCCGCGAATCGTATTTTACAATGTCACACATGGCGTCAGAACGTCATTTCGCATTACTCAGTCGGTAATAACGCTCGGTTTTCCACGATTTTAGAATCGCTAAAATATCTACCTCTTTCTCTCTCTCTCTCTCTCTTTTTCACATATATATATACAGACGTCCGTCCTTGTTTCACTAATTTACTTGCTTATCCGTCCATCTGCATTCGTCATTTCTCGTATTTGCTTCAACATCTTTGATTATACGTATGTATATGTATTCGCGCGTGCACATACACATATGTATATATATATATGTATATATATATATGTATATATGTTTAACACATGTGCGAGGTTATCGGCTGCGTTCTCGAGCAAAACGATATTCCTGGAAAGAAACCGCGATGACTCATTTTTGGCAGTCTCGCCTGTTACTCCGAGGTTCATTCGCATCAATTCGTTTATATGCAACATAAATATATATATATATATATTATATGTAATAGCATAAACATAAATTTATATATATACGTAGATGCATTTGTAAAGTTCATAACTTAACAAAGAATACATATTTTCTTTGGATATTCGATCTGATGTAGGAATTGCTTTTGCATTTATATTGTTCATATATCTACACATACACACACACACACACACATATATATGCATATATAGTTTGAATATATAAATGTGAGAAGAGTGGACGTAACATACCTCTTATGGAGCTAGGTCCAACGATCCGTTATTTACACAATTTCTGCATTATAATCGAGTGATTTCGAGTACTTTGAGAGAGGATGTATCGTTACAAGGTCGAGTTAATGCACGAGGAAACATAACACGTGGCCAAGGATCAAACATGCAGTTAAGTTACTTAGAAAGAGAAAAAGAGAGAGGGATAGAGAAAGAGAGACTTGTCCTATCCTAATGGAACGTTAACAAGAATTAATATCTTCGTCACAGTAGTCACTAAAGTTTTGTTAGTTGTTTTCTTAAAAGAAGAATATCTTTAAATACGTATTGATAATTATCGATAATTATTGTACATAATGCCAAGTGTTTTTACGTCGATTCAGTTACCAGAATATGTACGCGATAAGTACATAACATCGAGTACATAATACATAATAATATTTAATCAAAAAAAAAAAA
>NC_057691.1:6884381-6891019 GCF_014466175.1 Vespula pensylvanica | reverse complement strand
AAAAAAAAAAAAAAAAGAGAAAAAAAAAAAAGAAAATTAAATAATTGCGATTAGATAGGTTGGATGATGTTAATGACGATGGTGATGCTGATGGTACGAAAAGAAAGAACGAAAGAAATAACGTAGGGAGAAAAAAAACAGACGGTAAGAGAAAAAAAAAAAAAAGAGGGAAAAAGGTTACGTGGAACGCGTGACTGACCCTACCACGAGTCGACCTCACCCGAAAATAGCACTTTCGGTTGTTCCCTTCGAAATTAAGAGAAAGAGAAAGAGAGAGAGAGAGAGAGTAAGATACCTAACGAATATATAACCACGACTACAAACAACCACTACCACTACTAACGAATCATCACTACCACCGAGCATATTATCTACTAGAAGCAACGGGTCGTCAGCTATATGAACCTAGTTGTAGGATGGGAACTGGTGAACTTGAACCCTAAACGTTGGTCAGTTTTATAGGTGGGTTGTTGGAGTTGAATCAGGTGTTAGAGGGTCTCAACATTTCGACCTACATACGAACGAAATCTTTTCTCTCTTTCTCTCTTTCTTTATTTATTTCTTTCTCTCTTCTCTTCCTGTCTCTTATTTTTCTTCTTTCTTTTTTTTCTTCTTCTTTTTCTTCTTCTCTTTCTTCTTCTCTTTCTTCTTCTTACCAACGTGCATCAGGATTTCAGTTAAATCAGGCGCACGCGCCACATTGAAACGAGAACAGCTGCAACTTTCCTTCCTACTACCACCACCATCCATCCCATCACTACTACTACTACTATTACAAATACTACTACTACCATCATTACTATCGTCTTCTCTCGTCAATGGTCTCCTTTTCCTATCGTCTGTCCTCGGCATATGGCCTTGGCCCGACAACGTTCATGGGGTATATTCCGATTCATGGATCTTTTTTTTTTTTTTTTTTTTTTAATATAGTGGCAACGAAAATCCAATCAGAACTTTCTAAAACGTTTCTTTCTTCTTTTTCTGTTTCTTCGTCTACTTCTTTTTCTTTCTTCTTCTTTTTTTTTTTTTTTTTTTTTTTTTTTTTTTTTTTTTTTTTTTTTTTTTTTTTTTTAATTTTTTTTGGAACTCTCACGATGCTACCCTCTACATCTCGATGTTTCTATTATTTCCAATTCGAAGCTGTGTCAATTCTATCGCGAATAATCCATCGTTAGATCGACGTTAGATCAACGATAATATTAGATTCTTCGTTAAATCGTGTCAACTATTATAAATCGTTAGCGATTACATTACAAAAGTGACTATTATGGATCCTATTAATAATTTGATCGACATTATAAGCATTATATATCACGGTATACTATCATTTCTTTTTTTCTTCTTTTTTTTCTTTTTTTTTTTTCTTTCAGAATCTTCGATAAATCACGTCAATTATCGTTCGATTCTCGATTCTATATCAAGTGGCGATTGAAATAATATTAATAATTCGATCGATGTTAGAAGAATATATACATCTTCGTATTTATAGATTCTTCGTTAAATCATGTCACCTATTATTTCGTTCGCTATTACACACGTGCCAATTCGAATCGTATTATTAATAATTTGATCGACGTTAGAAACGTTCAGTTTCGTTAAAGTTTTTAGCTCCTTCGCAGTTAAATCGTACGAAATAATTCTTGATTCGGTTATGCTTTATAAACTATTTCGATCGACTTTCCAATCGATTTATTTTATATATCGTACGAGATAAAAAGAAAAGAATAATAAAACAAAAAAAAAAAAAAAAAAACTAAGCGAATTTAAATAATCAGTCAGAAAAAAGAATTGATGACGATGACGATGACGACGACGACGACGACGACGACGACGACGACGATGACTAATTCGAAAAAACTGTTCAAATTAAGAATAGATACATTTTTAATAAGAAATAAGAAATAAACGTGAGACAAAAAGTTCGAAGAGAGTCGAACAAGACGCACGTGTATTGTCGGCGACATACCGCCTGACCTTGAACGGATCTCGACTGACTATTACTTAGTATCAGTGGTATTAGTAGACAGTAGAGTAGTAGTGTGGTAATAGTGTAAAACTAACCGCACCTCTTTTTACGTACTTACGTTCCACGTGGAAGGACTTTTCCTTCCTCTTTCAGAGAGAATCAGACGTATGAAATAGCATTAGTATTATTAGTTACATTAACATTAACATTGGTATTAGTAAAAAGAGAAGAGAAGGACGAACGCATACACGTACACGTACACACACACACACACACACACACACACACACACACACAGAGAGAGAGATACAGATCGTGTATGTTAAATCATCGAAGAAAATCATTTTTAGAAAAGTTAGAAAAGGACAAGGAAGAATGGAATCGATTGTTCCAATGCTGTAATATCGTTTCCCAGTGTTGTTAACAACGTAACAAGGAACATCTTTCATGATGATCATTCGATGCGATTGGCAGTGATTCACGATCGAGGAATTATCGAGATCAATAAGTTCGTTAGTAACAACGTAAATAAGTAACCGATCGAATAAAGTAAAATTACGTAGATCAAAAGCTTCCTCCTCTAACGGTGACTTACATATATACCTAACACGATTTTTATTTTTTTATTTGTTTACTTTTAGAAAAGATCGTGTTTCTATTTAATGGTACTACTAATATGTGATCGATCGAGAAGATCCTATCTGATATTATATAACAAATAACGTACACAAATACACACACACAAACACACACATTGTTTCAGTTCGTAATCTACAATAGATGATCGGAATCGATGATTTTCAAAATATTTATATCTTCTAACCTCTCTCTCTCTCTCTCTCTCTCTCTCTCTCTCTCTCTCTCTTTCTCTCTTGAGCTCGTCGTCGTTCTTGCGCCATTTTTCTTAATAATAGATTTAACAAAAGAACGAAATATATCGACGTCCTTGAAATTTAAAGGAGAAACAGAGAGACGGACAGACGTACGCACGCACGCACGAACGTACGCATGTATACACGGACGAAAGGTGCCAGGTTAGATTTTATTTTCTTTCTCTTTCTATCTTATTCCGTCCGTCTTAAAACAAGTTTATCTTGGTGGAGATATCGCAATTTATTCGCGTGTCACTCGGTCTCGTAAACGAACGTGTACCGGTGTCTCTTTAAAAGCGTTGCCGAGCATTACAAGCGATACCGAGGAAACCGGACATGATTACAGAGTCGAGTGAAGCTTCGTTGAACATCGCGAGGCCTCCGCCACGCATCAAGGCTCTTCTATTCTCTATCTATCTCTCTCTCTTTCTCTACTTTTTTTCTTATTTCTCTATCCATCCATCCATCTATCTATCTATCTATCTATCTATCTATCTATCTATCTATCTATCTGTCTGTCTGTCTGTCTGTCTATCTGTCTCTCTGTCCGTTTCTCTGTCTATCTATCTACGTAGCTATCTATCTATCTGTCTCAGTCTTTCTCTCTTTCTTCTTCCATCTTTGAATTTGCCGACCTGCTGAGATCGGGAATAACAGGTGTACTTAGCTAGGTAGATAGGTAGATATGTAGTAGATAGATAGCTATGTGATAATTCAAAGATCACATGGTGTACAAGCATGAAATTAGAATGATTCGTGGTGAATGATTTTGTCGGGTACAACCCATCTCCCACCCAATTTTAATCCCTCATAGTTTTCATTCGAAAGTTCTGATTAAAACAATCATTCCGCATACCGTCCAACGGTGTGACTAATTTTTCTATGAATCTTGGTATTTTTTTTTTTTTTTTTTTTTATATTTATGTTTAGATTGGATTGTTTTTTCTTTTTTTGTGTGTGTGTGTTTTTTTTTTTAATTACCTTAAAGTGTTAGTTACTCGTTGATTATAGCTCTTAGGACTGGGTACTCACCTGAAACATAAAATAATAATTTTATTAGCATAACGATTTAAAGGAATATATATATATATATGTATATGTATATGTATATATGTACGTAGATGCATACGTATTTCTCAGGTGAATTATTTTATTTGGTGACATTGAAAGAGTCTAATGATGTCAGTTTTTCATACGGTAATAACGAATTAGATATACCTATGTAATTATATATCGACGAATTTCGTCGTTTATATGCTGAAGAAATCTTTATATTATTTTTATTCTCGATGTATGTAGCAACTAAGAGAACCGGATATTACGAAAATGTTGAGACGAATTGTGGGAGTATAGTGAAATCTGAATTGGCGAAAGAACCAGATGATGCGCCTACATACATATATACATACATACATACATACATAAATACATATGTACCCTATTTCTTGCGTACGAACCGCGTAATCGCGGTTAGCTATGACTAACTTTACCTCGTAGAATGTTAAGTGGTAAACTTATAATACGTCCTGCGTAAGAAGAAAGTTTTTCGTAAGAAAATTCGTACGTTCACGCTAATCTCTCTCTCTCTCTCTCTTTTTTTTTTCGTTTTATCGACTTTGACCTAAATCGTTATCCGGCATTTTTCGGTATTTCTCGTTCATCAAGAAAAAAAAAAAAAAAAAAAAAAAAGAAAGAAAAAGAAAAAAAGAGATGGAAGTCCGACAGTTCGAATCGAAAGAAAGAAAAAAAAAAAAAGAAGCGAAGAATTTTCTGGGTCAACAAAATTCGCAAGAAAAAAGTATTTCACGCGAAAGTATGAAAATGCGATTTTTATTTATTTCATTTAACTCGGATACGTCTTCGTCCGTCCGAATAACAATTAACGCTTGTCAAATAAATGACTGAATGGATGTATGTATGTATTATCGTATTACCCATTAAAGTGGAGTTGGATCATAAAATTGTGATTAATTAATTTATACGCAAAAAAATAGAAAGAAAGAAAAACGAAAAAGAAGAATTTCATTCTATACTTCATATTATTATCATCGTCATCTTCTTTTCTCTCCGTTTGACAACAGCGATAAGCAATTAACAATTTTAATTATGGGTTTCATTCAAAAATACGTTTCGTAATCGTCGAATACAATAACGTAACACATCGACGAGATTAAACAAATAAGCTGATATTGGTAAACTATGCGAATGCAAATAGTACGTATATAAATATATTTGTATGTGTATGTTTGTGTGGGTATATTACATCAGATCATTCAATCGAAGATATGTTTTATTTTCTATCGTCGATCAGATAAAAAAAAAAAAAATAATAATAATAATACAAGTCTGTAGTAGTACACGGATAATGCTATTCGATCGGTCAGTTTAACGACACGGCACAGTCAATGTCAATTGAACGATGTGTATCAGCGAACCTTAAATGGACACTGGTATATTGCATAATACCTGAAGAATCACGGTCTCTCTTGCATTCAATACACGCAGCTGACGCTGTGAAACCGCTTTTGTTCCTTCCTTTGGCCTTGAATATATATACACACACACACATATATATATGTATATGTGTGTGTATATATATATATATATACATATACAACATATATTAGATATATGTTGGTATACGTATTCTATGAATTTTATTTTGCAAGATTGCAATCTCCACGCGAAAGTATACGAACCTTTTTTGTAACAATTTTCTACGTAACGAACGTTTTATTATAACAGATGTTTCTTATTCGTTTGAAGTATTCTATATTTCGATTTACGATTGCGACGAATACAATTTTGATTTATTATTAAAATTCAATAATTAATCGGGTCGTTGTATAATACGATGTCATTAGAACGATGTCATTTCTTTTTATATTTACTACAGACTAATGTTCTATTTTCTAAAACAAGTAAGTTCATTGAAAATTTGAAACATTTTCATTAACCAGCGACATAATATAATCGTTATAATAAAATTATATCAACAAAGTTACGATAATGATACGAAATCCTATAATATAATATCGAACATATAACGATCGAACAGTGTAATATCGAATATCAGAGGGAACATCTTTCGAAAATGTAAGAAATTTCAAAGGAAACATTCTAAATCTAATTTAATTATTTACATGATCAACATACGTATGTACAATAAAAACAGTTGTCCTTTCTAGATTTTTTATCGAGGATGAGATCGAAGAAGAGTGAAGTAAAGATGAAAAAAAAAAAAAGAATGAAAAACGAAGAAGAAGAAGAAGAGGAAGAAGAGAAAGAAGAGAAAGAAGAGGAAGAGGAGGAGAATGAGGAAGAAAGAGAGGATTAAAAGCCGAGCACGGAAAGTCGAGTTGATTCGGCCACCTGTTGTCCAACTCTCTCTCTCTCTCTCTCTTTCTCTCTCTCTCTTTCTCACTCTCTCCCCAGACGCAACTCAGCCTACTTTTACTACCCTCCATTCTAGCCAGGATTCACCTAATTGTCAGAAACTTACAGAAGCTATTCCTAACAGGAAGATGTTTCAGAGACTTCGATATAAAGGGTGTCTCGAAATACTATGGGCTTTTTTCCCTTTGTTCATTTTTCAAACCTACCATCACTCAAATTACAATCGAATGACCTATATATGTGTATATATATATATATATATGTTTTTGTTTTTCTTGGAACACTTTCTCATTCATAAATTCATTCGTTCGTTCGTTCATTCATACATTCATTCATCTTCTGACCACATCCTTCTGTTGAGATTTACTATATTTTTTTCCTTTTTCTTTTTCTTTTCTTTTTTT
>NC_057691.1:6847977-6882977 GCF_014466175.1 Vespula pensylvanica | reverse complement strand
AGAGAAGAGATTTTTTTCCAAATTAATCCGTAGGATCACAATCGGGCTCGTTAACGAACTAACGATCTCGAAGGTCCAATTAAAAGAGAATTTTTTTCAACCCTTTCTCTTTCTCTTTCTATTTTTCTCTTTTCTTTCACTCACTCTTTCTTTCTATTCTTCCTCCCTTCCCTTTTTTTTTCTTCTTTTTTCCGTTTTTTTCGTTAGTAGGACCTCTCCCACATAACAATTATACACTCGATTCGATTAAAAACAACGACCGGGAAAAAAATATGTAGGTCAATTGGGAGTCATTTCGATTGACTAATACAATGAAATACAGTAAAAATAGAGAGATGCTGACTATCTTCGTGCGTTGATTTTCTCATCTCTCTTTTGATATTTTTTATCCTACGAATTTCAAGGAATAACTGTTTTTTTTTTTTTTTTTTTTTTTTTTTTTGGCACCATTTTAATTAGAACACAGCCTGAAAATAGTCTCTCTCTTTTTCTCTCTTTTTCTGTATTTCCGTATCTCTTTATCTCTTTCCCACGCTTTTTTACAAACGACGAATCCCACCATGTGAGAATACTCTTCTTCTTATATACATACACATTTACATAAAAATATCTATTCGGTGTTCGACTTATCGATTTGTTCGATAGATCGATAATAAATGATCTTAAAGATTTCTTTACTTAATATTTTTGTAACTTAATTTAATATTTCGCTTTTATTTCATATGCTTTTCTCTGGATAAGAATTATTTTCTTTTTGCTTTCTTTTTTATTTCCAAAGAATATCAAATTAGATTAAACGTGTTCGATCGAAAGAAGTGTAATAAGAATTCGTTAGGAAAAATAAGTCGTCGATATTTTTATTTCATCATTTTTTCGTTACTTAATATTTCGAGATTTTATTAAAAGATCAATCGGAAAATGGAGAATGTTCTAACGTCGTTTCTGTCTTTTCTCTCTCTCTCTCTCTTTCTCTTTTTTTTTTTTTTTTTTCTAATAGAAACAGTTCGAAAGTTAAACTCTATATGGACGATAGACGTATATATATCGTTCTTATCTGATTTTCCGTCTTGCCTGGCCCGCTCGAGATCTAGAAGATCGAGAAGATCGCGTCTTGAATTTCATCGAGACTCTGCTCTTTGCCCTTTCTCTCTCTCTCCCTCTTTTCTTTTATCCCCTATTTCGAAGAAACACCATGAAATTTCCGTCGAGCTTTCAGAAAATAAGTACCTAACTAACCCAGCTGTCGAAATTGTTCGATATATCCGACAACGATATATATATATATAATACATCGACGATCGAGCAGATTGAGCAGCTTTCAAAAGAGCAGTGATTTTCACTCTCTCAAAAAAAAAAAAAAAAAAAAAGAAAAAAAAAATACACGACATAATTAAAAATGTACTCGTTAAATTTCAAAATAAAGAATGTTATAACATTTAATCGTTAATCAAATGTAAAGATATTAAATCACTTCATTTCTCTTTTCGCAAGTGAATACTTCGATATTGAAATAATTGAAGGAATAATATGAAAAAAAAAAAAAAAAAAGAAGAAAATGTATGCACACGATATAGATAATTTTAACTGAAGTTAGAACGTACTTCGATATTCTGTTTCCTTTTTTTTTCTTTTTTCTTTTTTTTTTTTTTTTTTTTTTCTTTAGTGTGAACGTATATTAGAACACATCGAGGTCGTTCCGATCCAATCGACGTGGAAATAGTACATCGGAGGTTAGAGATTTTTTTTTTTTTTTTTTTTTTCTTTTCTTGAAAAGAAGACTCCGTGGTAGTAACTTAATCTTCTGAGGAATTCCATGACTCTCCATTTCGTGGCGTGCCCCAAGTTTCTCTCTTACAGGTATACGACTACTATATAATATGGGGGACCTTTAAAACCACTTTCTCGGTCGGTCGGTCGGTCGGTCGGTCGGTCGGTCGAATCTTTGCGTGCGCTAGTTCAATGAGGAAAAATTCTTTTTTTTTTTTCTTCTTCTTCTTTCTTTTGCATTTATGCAGATGAAGACAATCAAACGAAATGAAGAACGAGTCAAAGAAGAAGATAATTCGTTTTTCACCGGCCATAAAATCGAGCACGTCGAAAAATGGATATTAAAGTGATGCCCGAAAAAAAAAAAGAAAGAGAAAAGGAGAAGCATCGTTGAATTCTTTTAACGACCTTGAAAGAATTTAAAGGGAATTAATTTTTTTTTTTCCCTTCTTTTTCGTGATTTTTTTCTTTCCTTTTTCTTTTCTTCGCTCCCATCGAAGCCGTTCTTCGAACGGGAGCTAAAGGAAAGTAGGACTCGTCAGGAGTAGGACCAGGTCAATATCCCAACCACCCTCGCCCTTCTTCGTCATTCACACGTCTTGTCTGACGTCTGAAGAAAAAAAGAAAGAAAAAGAAAAAGAGAGAAGGAAAAGGGAAAGGAGAGAAGCCCTACCTGTACGGCGAGTGAGATAATCGTTGAAAGGGAAAGAGTGAAGGCGAAGTTGTAAAATGAGAAGAGAAGAACGTGGACCTAACGGTAGATTTAATGTGAACCTTTTCGAGGTCGAATAACATGATAAAAATCTGTTAGATCGTTATTTCATATATTTATATACATGTATGCACGTATTTTATTTATACATATATATATATATATGTGTTTGTAATTATTTAGATATATGATTGTAAATGTAACGAGTTTAATAAACAAAATTTGTGGTATTGTTGGACGTTGTTTGTATCGAATTTGACCATTTTCGAGGTCGAATAACGACGCGTGATAAAAATTTGTTAGATCGTTATTTCATGTATTGATATATATGTATGAACGTATTATATATATATGTGTGTGTGTGTGTGTGTGTGTATAGATATTTAGATATATGATTGTAAATATAACAAGTTTGATAAAAAAATGTGCGATACTGTAAAACATTCATCGTATCGGATATCGTGAATCTTTTCGAGAACGAATAACGATATAGTAATAAATGAATAGTAAAGGCATAGTAAAAATCTATTAGATGGTTATAACACGTATATATGTACGTAGATATATATATATATATATATATATATGTGTGTGCGTTTGTGTATGTATGCTTGTAGATGTAACAAATAAAAATAAAAAGCAAAGCAAATAAAAATAAAAAAGAAAAAAAAATTCGTAATGTCGCAGGACATTAATCGTTTCTTCACTGATATTCGACGAAACGATTTACGGATTAATTCAAGATACAAAATGGACGTTGAAATACGTACGTAAGTAAGCAAAGAAATCGATTTTATTCTGATACGAAATAACAACGGTTACCATGGTAAACGGACTTTTTACCAAGAATCGATTTCGTTACGTGACATGGCAAAAGAAAAATAAAAAAAAAAAAAGAAACAAAAACAAAAAAAGAAGAAGAAAAAACGGTAAAAAATTCGATAAACATAGCAGATAATGTTACTATTTAATCCGAGACAAGCAGCTAATAGAATTTCCTTGATCGGAATTTCCTTGATCGTGATTCGTTATACTCTCGTAGTATTAAAAAAATCGAACGTTCTCTTCTCCTATATTATCCAATATTTTCTCATTCGACGTTCGAACGTGGATCCTCGATAAATGCAAATACTAGTTAATGTTAAAGCTAAAGTACCTACTTACATATCGTTGACTCTTTCTTTCTTTCTTTCTTTCTTTCTTTCTTATTTCTTTGTTTTCCTTTCCCTTCTACTTTCTTTTCTCTTCTGTTTTCAATTCGAAATAATGAAATCATTGGAACGATTAATTATATAATTATTATAATAAGGAACGGAGAATCCTTGAAACCTTGGAGGGATTCATGTGTTCGGTACAAAACTCCAAAACGTTGTGCTCGACGTACTCTAACTTTTGAAGCTTCGTTACGCGAAAGATTTCTTACATAAGTAGAAGTAATAATAACAACAACAGCAACAACAATATACATTGTTAAAGAAAAATTGAGCGATGTACGTCCGTGAAAGTTATTATGGTATTATTTAGTCGAACACGTTGATCCAAATATTTACAAACAGTAATACGATACATATCTTTACGTACATGTATACACACATACGTCCTTAGAGATACGTAATTCTATGAAATGTTTGGAGTATTATTACGAGACAATAGAGAATCTGACGAACCAATCATCGAGATATTCGCATTATTACGAAACGTTTATTAACAACGACGTTTAGTTAGTTATATATAGGACTCACTCGCAGTACTAATGTTCCGCTAACGTCGTCAGCACGCTTTAGGACACGTCATCGTGTCGATCGACGATCAGGGCCGTGCATTAACATGCTCGGGTGTGCCTTCCGCGCCCACTATCGACCTTCGGTTACTCTTCTCTCTAATACCACTTTGTGAGAAAAGAAAAAAGAGGAATAGGAAAAAGTGTGTATGTGCGTGCATATGTATATCTCTGTGTGTTAGAAAGAGTGTATGTTAGATAGAGAGAGAGAGAGAGAGAGAGAGAGAGAGAGAGAGAGAGAGAGAGAGTAGGAAGGTAGCTTGTACGCCTACTATGCGTTGCTTCCTCACGAGCATTAGAAGCATAGCGTGAAAGAAGAGGAAGGTCGAGAATGGACGAATGGCAGTCACGAGACAGAAAGAGAGACAGATAGAAGGAAAGAAAGAGAAGATATATGGAAGAAGAAAAATAAAAAGGATGTAGATCTTAAAGAAGGTATGTACGTATATAGATACATACGTTATATGTCGAATTTAGATATATATATATATATATTATTTTATATTTCTTTTATTTTTGTATACTATTTTATATGTACGTAGATACGTTAAATGACGAATTTCGATATATATATAAATATATTATTTTATATATACTGTTTTATTTTGGAATTAAGAAATATAATAACGAGGAATCTATGTTTATCTAATATTTAAACTTACTTACTAAGGTCAAGAGACGAAATAATAATTATCGTAATAAAATCGCTATAATCCAAGTAACGAGATCGCCCATTTTTTTTTTTTTTTTATACATCTATCTTTCGAAATATATAGGTTGAAATTGTAAATAGTATGATGGGATGAACAATTTACGAAGCTCGTTTTATCTCGTTATACTGTGTTTTCGTTTCAACCTGTTTATTTCGGAAGATAAAGAATATATATTATAAATTGACGAACGATTATTTCTTTTTTTTTTTTTTTTTGATAGTGTCAATAAAGCGTTAGTATTTTTAGTTTAGTATCGTATAAATGCATCTTCGTCTAAGAACACCGATTAATCCTAAGTTAGAATCGAACTTATCGATTGGTCATTGAATCTAATGAATTTAAAGAAATGTTATTAAGTCCGTTCGAATCAGATTAAGAGAAAAAAAAAAAAGAAAAAAAAAAAAAAGGATGTGTATGTACGTACGTCGAATTTAACAGTGATTCTCACGCGTTCTTTTATACGAAAAAAATGATGGTAGTATCGTTTGCTCGTGAGAGAAAGGAGGGTGTAAAAAAAAAAAAGGAAAAAGAAAAAAAGAAAAAAAGAAAAAAGAAAAAAAAAAAACATTTTCCAACGACGATTTCGATCGCGAATTTTTCGTAACGACTGTTCTACGAGATATTTATCTGCTCGTAAAAAATAAAAAAAAAATCGAACAATCCTTTTCACTATTTACTTTCCTTTTTATTTATTTATTTATTTATTTTTTTGTTCGTAGGAACGTTCGATACCGTCATGTTTTACACGATAAAACGCGTAAACTCCTGTGTATCTTTCTATTTTTCTTGTTGTTGTTTTTGCGTGTTAATTAATTAACGTGTTAATTAAACGCAACAAGCAGGAAAACGAAGAAGAAAATTTGCTACGAAAGGGAGAAAGAAAATAAAGAGATAGATAGATAGTTAAATAGATACATAGATAGATAGATAGATAGATAGAGAAAAAGAGAGAGAGAGAGAGAGAGAAAAAGATTAAAAATACATACATGTATTATACGTACGTACGTACGTACGTATTCTATATATTCGTAAATGATACACATACACATAGATATTCACAGCAATGTGGAATAAATTCGTCGTGCTCTTTAACGTCGCAACGTCAGCATCCTCGTTCACAGCGCCCACACGTAACCTTCGAGGAGGACGAGAACGGAAAACGCATTTTCCTCTCCACTTCGGTCTACAACTTGTCTCACTCACTCACTCACTCACTCACTCACTCTCTCTCTGTCTCTCTGTCTTTGTTGTGTCTCTGTCTCTGTCTCTATCTCTGTCTATCTATCTATCTATCTATCTATCCTGAACACAGAGATAGCGCAACGAGAGAATAATAGGTAAGTGTGTAATGCGATGTGTACGACGTAGGATACGTATAAAGCAACATAATGTCGTGTGGAATAAGAATTATTATGGATTATGGTTATAAGGAGGATAAAAAGCAATCGTGATAAACGTTACAACGATCCCCGAACTATTTATCTCTTATATATTCGACTGATTTCTAATTCATAATAAACACATCGACGATCAATGATTACGACGAGAAAAACGACAAAGACGATGTTTATATCGATCTCTGCGAAATATTAATTACAAAATTCTAGTTTTCCTTCCTTCTTTCTTTCTTTCTTTCTTTCTTTCTTTTTTTTTTTTTTTTTAAAGTAGGTCAAATCGTTTGGTCGTTGAAAAATATCATAGCACCGGATTAACAATGTTATCCGCGAGAGAATGAATTTTTTTTTTTTTTTCGAAACTTGTAATAGCTGCGAATTATTTCAAATGTTTATATTTAATTTGATAATAATAAAAGAAGAAAGAGATAGGGAGAGAAAGATGGCGTCGGATCTCACGCGTGAATTTAAAGATACGAGTTTAGAACGAGCTTGATTGAATGAAAGTAAAGACAAAGAAGAAGAAGAAGAAGAAAAAAGAAAAAACAATAAAAAAATTAGATAATTAAAATTTATGCCTACGCCAATGTGATGCCGTCTAGTAAGTTTACATTCGGTAGTGGGTGGCAAAGAACGAACTTGAACCTTGATCCTTGACCTTCCGATTCTGTCTCTCTCTCTTTCTTTTTCTCTCGTTCGCTCTTTCGTTCGTTCGTTCGTTCGTTCGCTTGCTCGCTCGCTCGCTCGCTCATGCTAGCAATTAATGACGTACAATGGCGCTGACCAGCGCAAGTAAAATTCAACCTTGATAGTGAAACTAGACTCTTAGAAATTGATACTGGTTTGTGAGTGCCTCCCTATCGCGGTTTAAAAACTCGACTCCTTTGTAAAATATGTGTGAGTAACTACTATATATATGTGTGTGTGTGTGTATTTGCGTGTGAGAGAGAGAGAGAGAGAGAAAGAACGCGCACGGGTTCATTTGATATAGATTACATATTTATATACGTACGTATATATGTCTGTGTGTGTGTGTGTGTACGTATATATGTATGCGATCGTTTCTTGCGGGCTACCACAGTTTTATTCGTCGATGTTAAAAGAAACTGGTAGGGCAGTCTCCGATGCGACCTCAATTTTAAATTCTACGTTCGAGAGTTAACTAACACAGACGCACATGGAAGTCTATATACGACGAAGACGCACAGTTACACGAGTCGTCGAGTTTAAGCCCACGCAATCTGTATATCTCAAGTTTTCGAGAAGTATAAGAAGATTGATAGTTCGTTTATTTATTCGTTAAGTTCGTTGATTTTATTCTCTCTCTCTCTCTCTCTCTCTCTCTCTCTCTCTCTCTCTCTCTCTCTCTCTCTCTCTCTCTCTCTCTCTCTCTCTCTCTCTCTCTCTTGCGCTATTTATCTATTCTCGAACGATAGTACCTAATGCATGAATAATCTCGTAAAGAGAACATTAAGAAAAAATTAAATAAAATAAATAAATAAATCAAAGAAATCAAATATAGATATCTGGATGGATTTAACTTTGTACGAATGAAATTTAAATATTCAATTTTTTCCTTTTATGCGATATAATAAACAATTTTAGATAGAATTTAGATTTATCATATTTAATATATTTTATTTGGGATGTATAACTCGTTCGAATAAATTCGATCAACTCTATACCGTTCTCTCTCTCTTTTTCTCTCTATCTGTCTTTTTCGTTCGTTCTTTCTGTTTTTTTTCTTTCTTTCTTTCTTTTTTTTTTTTTCTTTAAACCGACCACGTCTAACTTTCTTTATTTTTAGAAAATCTAATAAAGAGAATAGAGAATATTAAACTAGAACGTGTTAGGTTTACGGTGGGGCCCAGAACGCGAATAAGTTTGACGTGGGAACATAGTCAGATCTTAATATTAATTCGGTATGAATGAATCATTATTTGAATATTTACGAGTAAAGACTTCAACAATTCTAATAATATCCAAGCGTTGGTAACCGAACGCTAACCGTGAGATTCCTGTTTTCAACCTTTCAAAACGCTTTTCTATATATCTTATTTTTCGTTATGTGAAATTTTATAAACGAAAACAAAAAAAAGATAATAAATAAAATAAAGAAAATAAAATTCATGTAAGTACACGTACAGACATACAAACGCAAAAAACAATTAGATCAACAATTTACGAGAATAGATGGTGATCGATAAGCACGCGTAAGAAAGAAAGAAAACAAAAAAAAAAATGTCGAATAAATTTGAATCAGTGTAGTGACGTATTAACAGTAGGGGAGAAATTGGAGAAGATAGAAGAAGACACATACGACACTGACCTACGCAAAGAGATACGCTTAACAGGAAGAGTGAGACAGACAGAGAGAGAGAGAGAGAGAGAGAGAGAGAGAGAGAGAGAGAGAGAGAGAGAGAAGAAGGATAGGTGGGGGATCGACAGAGAGAGAGAGAGAGAGAGAGAGAGAGAGAGAAAAGGAAGGAAGGAAGGTAGGAGAACTACTATGGAGGGATCCGTGTGGCTCGGGGTCGGGTCAGGGCCGTATGCTGTAACAGGAGCAACGTCGCAGTGTGTCAGCCGGTCGGTCGGGTGGGAGAGCCCCGGTTGCAGCTGAAAATCGGGTCAACACCACCCACCTTGACCGCCATCGTCTTTCCTCGGTTGTCCCGTTTTACTCCCCATAACGTGGCCGCGAAACACCATGACGTAAATCCGGACCTCGACATCTCGACACCTACCTACCTACCTATCTACCTACCTACCTACCTACCTACCTAACTATCTACCCTACCTACCTACCTACCTACCTACCTACCTACCTACCTATCTACCTATCTACCTACTATCAACATCATCACCATTACCATCACCACCACCTGCTTTCTCGCATGTTTATCCTTTAAATTTATCCTTCTTAGACTGTATATCAAGTGCCTTGTCGTTTACTTTATCAAACGTTATCATCAATGATATTAGTTATTATTACTTTAACGATAGTATCTACCAACACACTTGAAAATTCATTTTTCAATGTCTACTATGAGTTTTCTACGTTGATTTTTTGTATATCCTTTTCTCTCTCTCTCTTTCTCTCCATGCACTAGTCACACAGAAAAATTTATGGAATAAAAAGAACGAAGTAGATTAGAATTAAAAAAGTTAACACTCCCGTGTCATCTAGCCGAACCATTCATTCTCATTCATCGGGAAACGAAAAAGATCGTCTAATTATTTTTTTTTTTTTTTTTTTTCTTTTACAACCTCTGTTAGAAACGGGTGGAGAAAAAAAGAAGTTTGAAGAAAAGGGATGAGAACCGATAACTGATTAATCGTCTCGTCAATTTTATCTTTTGGACAGGGGTTCTCATGATTCGATACGATTCGATACGGTTTTGAAAGTTTATTATAGGACGAGACTACATACAAGCGTTCTGTGAAAATCGGTCACCAAATGGATTACCGACGTGCTCGTGCGCATAGGGTGGAGACGAGAGAGGGTGGAAAAGCTGCGCTTGGTGTGCCAAGAGAGATTCCCCTAGCCTCCAATTCCACCCCTTTCAACCCCCTCATCTCTATATCTCCAATCCCCATTCTCTACCACACCACCCAACCCAACCAACTCATTGAGGGGTTGACCTCATTCGAAGCAGCAGCCTTGGTTGGAAGTAAAAGAAATATCCCATAGACGTGTTTCCACGCGTACCACTACTTATTTATTTAGTTATATACTTATATATGTACATACAGGTACGTAATACTTTCGATCGACCCCCTGCTAAACGTTTTTATCCTTTTCCATTAAACGTTTCGCTTGATTCAGCGAAGCGAAAGCTGTGTCCTCGCAACGGGATATATATTACGGGACATAAGTTAAATCTTAAATCTCTGTATAATAGAATATTTTTACAGAGTAACAAGGACAAATGCATTCCTTCGCAATCGGTTCAACCAGTCAAAGTATTTTCATTTCCTTCGATCCTGAATGTTTTCGATTATCTCTTTGAAATCATTGAGAGAAAGAGAAAGAGAGAGAAAGAGAGAGAGAGAGAGAGATTATAGCAGGATTTTATTTTTCTTTACGATCGATCGACAAATTTGTTTAATTAATTTCGATTAGGTGTAAAAAAGAAAGGAAAAAGGGAATGAAATTCGATTGAAATCTTCGACGTCAAATTTATACCCATATATCGTGGATTTAATACAAACATCCATCGAAATTTCGCGATAGATTGTTCGCGAAACGATTAATTAATCCGTATCGAAGAGGCAAATAAAATTAATAATGTAATCATTGAAACAACGAATCGAGAGATTAAATAATCGGTATCGTTATAAAAATTTCGATTCGAAATAATTATAAAGAAGATGTTATTAGGATGTTGGTTCGTGAACGTATAATCGTAAACGTGCGATCGAAATATATCTAAGATAAATCTAGTGAAAGATTTAGAAAAAAGAGATGGTGAGAGAAGAGAGAGAGAGAGAGAGAGAGAGAGAGAGATGTATGATGTGTTTGCGTGTGTATATGTGCGTGTATCTTTCTATATCGTCAATCCTTATTTTTGAATGATAATTCGTTTTATTATATAGGGTTAAGAGGGAATGAGGGGAAGTGAGAAAAATATTAGAGAAAAGAGGGTGTGATAGGTAGTGGTAGGTTAACCCATAGAGTTTCTGAGGGATGGCACGAAGATCGCGAATTCGAAGGGTGAAGAGGAAAAGGGGCGGGAAGAGAGCGGGAAAGCGAAGGATGTCGATATCTGGCTATGACCTAGTTATCCCAGTCTCCCGGGAGAGTGTCGAACCAGCGACAGAATGCTCGGTGTGTAGTGCTCCAGCTTGAATCGAGCTGGACCAGAACGAGAGAACGAGAGAAAGAGATAGAGAAAGATAGAGATAACAAAATTTCAAAGGAGTCGGAGAGAGGGTGGAAGGATAGTGGTAAGAAAATAGACGTCTCTAGATTAATGTATGTGTGTGTGTATATATACATATATATATATATATATATATATATATATATATATATATACATTTCAGTTTTAATACCATTTACTTGAATAAATCGAAATTGTAAAGTAATGACAAGGATCATCCGAAAATTGTAATTCGTAAAAGAAAAATCTTGTGACTGTTGTGTAAAAGGAGATAAAAAGAAATACGAACGAATATCCATTCGCATAATTTACATCTATCAAATATGTATGTATATATATATATATATATATATATATATATATATATATATATATATATACAGAGATACACAGACGATAGGAATGAAGTATCAAATTTCTTTCGTAACTTATTTCATGTGCACACACACATATACATATACATCATTATATACTTTGGAAGAGATGGCGTAACCGGATACTCAAAGATAATAGTTATCTTAAATCAAATCATGTACTTCCTCCACCCCCTTCTCATAAATGTCTTCTCTTCTCGAAAGGTGACTTTCTTTTCTTTGTTGCGCCATTAAATCTCCGTTGAATTTTAAACTCGTTGGCTCTTTTTTTCTTGTTCTTTCTTTTTCCTTTTTTTCTTTTTTCTCCGTAATTATGATTTTTATCAAATCGATCCTTTACCTCTTTCAATCGTTTTTGCATCGAAAAAAAATTATATGCCTAAGTATTCGGTCCGACTTCCTGGAGACGTGTTTTACCGGTAGGTTAGGTAGATTAATGAGAAAATGTTCGAAAAAGATAAAAGAAAACTCGGAGATAGGTATATGATTAATGTGACTTAGACGACTCCCATTAAGAGATCTCTAAGAAACTGACTGACTGACTAACGAATTAATGATCATATTATACGAGAGATCATTAAAGCGGGATATCGCTTGGTGAATGAACTAATATACATAGATAGAAATTTTTATTACAACTTTTTCTTCATGTGTATGTATTTATTTACTTACATATCTATATACTTATATATATACATATATATATATATATGTATACACATATAGTTATATTTACATGTACACATTTATAAATAAAAAATAAAAAAAAAGAAAGAAAGAAAAAAATCACTGGAAACAAATCGTCATACAATATAGATATATATAATATATGTTCATATATATATATATATATTTGTGCGTGTGTGTGTATAGTTATATTTACGTATACATGTTTATGAATAAAAAATAAAAAAAATAAAGAAAGAAAAAATCACTGGAAACAGTTCGTCATACAACGTAGACATATATATATATACTTGTATGTGTGTGTGTGTATAGTTATATATACGTATATATGTTTATAAGTAAAAAATTAAAAAAAAAGGAATCACTGGAAACAGTTCGTCATACGCGAAAGAATTTTTGCAAGATTAATAAAAACAATGAAGAGTATGATGATTCTTTAAGATCAAGAAATATGCATCAACTGCAAAATTACATGGAAGCCAATGACGTTTCAAATGAGAATAGTAGCAAAGATAAGGACTCAGATGATATCTCGGGATCAAAGATCGCAGACGCGAAGAAAACTGATCTTATTCGCGTTATTAAGCGGTTCGTAGATCGAGCGGAGATGACACTTTCTTAAGTTTATCGTGCTATTCAAATATGATGGCTTCGTATTACTTGTAATTGGATCGATGTACGTGCCTAAGATCCTAATATTCCGTGTTGCCATTTCGTTTCAAAATTCCTATTTTTTTTTTTTCGTCCAAACTTGAAAATGCAAAACGCTCGATAACGATCAATGATGTAAAAAAAAAAAAAAAACAAATATTCAAAATAATTGTCTAATGGTCAATATGATAGAAACCTGCCAATGCGGATTTCAATCATTTTTTTTTTCTTCAAACTCTACAACATAGGTCGAACGATTTACATCATCGTTGGAAAGACCTTGAAAAGAATTTTCGACCTTGAAGAAAATATTCGAGAATATATTACGAGATGAATATGCAAGGTGTAACAAAAAAAAAAAAAAAAAAAAAAAGGGGATATTGAAGAAAATTATGTAAAGCCAATATGATAGAGACCTGAAATGCTGATATAAAAATGTTTTTTTTAAATCCCATAAGTTCATGGAGTTATTCTTATTACAAATCTGTGTGTGCGTGTGTGTGTGTCAAAAAACACACACCTATCAAATTAAAAATCGGACAATATAGATTTTTATTGAGATGACTTTGAAAAAAATTTTCCTTCTAGAAAGACCTCAAGTTTAATTATAATGCAATGCAAAAATAGAAAAGGTTATGCACCCTTACTTCACCTCTCCTGAGTTGCTCTCAAAAGGAGGCTTGACTAGGCCAGTTGTTAGACCGCTTTCTGTTCAACGTAATAGAAGAAGAAGAAGAAGAAGAAGAAGAAGAAGAAGCAGAAGAAGAAGAGCAAGAAGAAGAAGAAGAGTAAGAAGAAGAAGAAGAGCAAGAAGATAAAAAAGAAAAAAAAAAGAAAAAAAAAGAAAAAGAAAAAGATGAAGATGAGAGAAGAGGAAGGAACACGTAAGATCGCGCGAGCTAGTGCTATTGGTATTGCTGGTGCTAGTGCTGCTCTTACTATTACTATTACTACTACTACTACTACTACTACTACTACTACTACTACTACTACTACTACTGCTAGTTCCAGGTTAACCAGAGAGAGAGAAGGTTGAGGTCTCCGAGTTCGAGGCCAGCTCCCTCACTTTCCCACACTTGGCTGCCTTCGTTGGTTTACGTTTAAGTCGTCTCTTTCTCTCTTTCTCTCTGTCCCTCTTACACTCCTTGTTCTCTGCTCTCTTAGGCAAGCAATCCTCTTCTTTTTCTCTTCCTTCCCTTTCTCGATCCTCTTACGGATCTATGATCCACGAGATCAACGAGTATCTCTTGTCACGAAGGTGTAACGATACCTTTGATATACGTTTAATAGATATATGTAAACTACGGTGCACCGAATCTTTTTGTTCGTTCGATCTCTTTTTACTTTTTTATCTTTGTCTTTTCATCTTTTTCCTTTCTCTCTTTTTTTTTTCTTCTTCGTTCTTGTTCCAGAATATCGAGAAAAACGTTTAGAGCGTCATACGTCGTTATATCTCATTGGTAGACATTGTTAAATCATTCGATCCTATATGAGATCTAACGATCAAAGTAGATTATGAAAGATTTTGTTCTGGTTTTGTCATGTTTTGTTCTATCGTCGTGAAAACCATGCAACTACTTGGAGAGATCAAACCATACTAGTTTCTTCCTTCCTTCCTTGAAGAATTCTCACGCATAGTGAAATGTATCTATACAACAGTATTTCAAGAAGTTAGAAAAGATAGATAGATAGATAGATAGATAGATAGATAGATAGAGACAGAGAGAGAGAGAGAGAGAGAGAGAGAGAGAGAGAGAGAGAGAGAGAGAGAAAGAAAGGAGAAAACAAAACTGAATGTTCTTCGTTGCTGAGAAAAGGCGTGAGAATAGGACGGAAAAGAGAAACCTTATGATTTTATTTTTCCACGATGATAAATTCGTTTTAACAGTTATCGTCGGTGATCGACGAAATGGTGGAACGCGTTAATGCTCGATTTGTTGCGTTTCAAAGGGAAAAAAAAGGAGGAAGAAGAAGAAGAAGAAGTTGTATATACACGTGGCGTGCGAAAATGGGCGCAAATTCCAAACTATTCGATTCGAGTCTACGATTACGATCGGCCTTTACGTTAGCCGTTTCGCGAAGGGAATTATAAAAGGTGCGTCTCACCGTGAAGGCAAAGAGGCAGAAGCACAAACACGAATAGTGGTGATGGCGATGGCGATGGTAATGGTGGTAGTGGTGCCACGAATGATGGTAACACGAACGAACGGAGGCTGTTCCCACGAGAGGAAATACATTTGCAATTTAATTCTCTCGCGACGTAAAGCGAGTCTGCTTAACTCATTATAACTCCGATCAAAGTTATCTTTACGAAACGATCTTCTCTCTCTCTCTCTCTCTCTCTCTCTCTCTCTCTCTCTCTCTCTCTCTCTTTCTCTTTCTCTTTAAACTGTCGTCTAAATTGTCATTTTTTTTCTCTCTCCTCTCTTCACCCTCCTTTCACCGGCTGAAAGAAAATTCTATTTACATTTATTAGCATCTCTTTTTTCCTCTACTTTTTCTTCTTCTTCCTCTTCTTCTATCTATCTCTCTTTTTGTCTCTTCTCGTCCTTTTCTTTTCCTTTCTCACCGATGAAAAAGACGCACGTTCGATGGCCGTTCGAGAGATGAGAGAGGGACAGAGAAAAAAAAAAAAAAGGAAGAAGAAAATATAAATAAAGAGAAAATTAACAATTAACGCGTCCGCCCTCGGGTCGATCGAGCGATAAACCTATCTCAACGGCGATTACGAAAATTCATGATTCTTAATTAAACACAAAAAGAAATATAAGAAAAAAAAAAAAAAAAGAAAAAGAAAAAGAAAAAGAAACAAAGAAAAAGATCGAATAAATCGTGTATAAGATCACCGCATTTCTATCTTAAAAGGCACAAACACCTCGAAAGTAATACCATCCCCATTTAAATTAATCAACTTTTTTTTCTGATCTTCTTTTTTATTCCCCCCCTCCTCTCTTTTTTTTTTAAATGGCATCCCTCTTTTCCTTCCAACTTCGATTGGAACAATCGACACGTTGTTCGCCAGAGAAATACAACGATCCTCGATCTTTTATCGAAATTATCAATGAATTCTTTTTCCTGTTTTCTTTTTTTTTAATTCTAAAATCTTCAGTAGAAATATATACTTTTTTTTCTAATATAATTACAGCATTATTTTTATATTGTGAATTTCATTCTTCGGTAGCCATATTGCCGGCACACGCGTTACGACGGCAAATGTGCAGCGCGAATCGAAGTGTATATAAGTTTCTTCCTCTTCTTCTTCTTCTTCTTCTTCTTCCTCCTCCTCCTCTTCTTCCCCACCTCATCATGCCCCACCCTACCCCCTACTCTCCCACCACTTCCACACCACCCTCCACCTCACCTAACTTCGTTCTACGTCTTCTCTCGATCCTCCTTCTTACACGACCGAGAAAGAGAGTGGATATCCTTGAGATGGAGCATTGTCCTCGTCTATGTATCAGTGCCAGAGAGACTCCCAACCCCTCCCACCTAACCCTCTCTACTTTATTTCACTCCCCTCCCCCATACCACCTCGCTTATATTTTCCTCGACAAAGTCAGACATTCGACCGTCCCGAATTTGTTTCGTGATTTGAATACGAGATAAGACGATCGAGATCTTATCAATGTGTTCTTCGAAGGAACAAAAGGAAAAGAAACAAGATGGAGATGTTAATAATATATATATATATATGTAAGTAATAATAATGTGTGTGTGTATAAAATAAAAAAAAATGTAAAAAGGAGCAATATATAAAATTTAATTGAAGTCACACGTGATAGGTTTATGATCGACGAATTGTTGACCCAGTCGAATTCGTTTCGTGATTTGAATACGTGATACGAAGATCAAGATCTTATCGATGCATTCTTTAAAATATAAAAGGAAAAGGAAGAAGTCAGATAGAGCGATCTTGATATAATAATGGTAATAATAATAATGATGATAATAATATATAGATGTATAAACATATGCGTATAAAAGAAATTAATATAAAAAGAAACTTTAATATAAAAATAATGGAAATTTAATATAAATATAAAATTTGATTAGAGCTACTCGTGGGATAGGTTTATCATCGACGATTTATTGACCCATTTGAATTTGTTCTGCGACTTGAATACGTGATAAGAAGATCAAGATTTTATCGATGCATTTCTTTAAATAAAAAGAAATTAAGCGGAAAGATCTTAATAATAATAATAATAATAATAATAATAATATATATGTACATATAAATAAAAAATAAATTCATTCAAAAAATAAAAATCACTCGATAAAATTAGATATATCGTTGACCCACAAATTTTTGGGGAATTTTATCATGGATTATTACCACGGAAGATATTAAATTAATTTAGATACCGACGAACGAAGAAAGACAAAGAAAAAAAGAGAGAAACGAAGAGAAAGAGAAACTGAGAAAGAGGTACGTATCACATCAAGAAGATATATTAAAAAAAAAAAAAAAAAAAAAAAAAGAAAACAATAAAAAAGAAAATAGAAAATAGAAAATAAACAAACATAAACGGAGTACAAAAAATCAATGAGGAAAATAATCGATCGTTTTCGACTAATCGTTAACGACAAGTCGCGGCATTACTCTCGTTAGGACAACAAGCAGAGAGACGTTATCGCCGTTCGTTCGCACGTGAGCAATTCGCGTCCATCGAACCCTATTCGCCAACTTATACTACATACATACATACATACATACATACATACATACATTATATATACATGCACACAAACGTATGTATATACACATAGTCGTCCGATACGATACGCTCTACATTATTTTGACCTCGACTCTCGAATTAGTCCGACGATCGATCTTCCTTTCTCCCCCCTTCCCCCTCTCCAACCCCCTCCACCACCCCTCAGCATCCTCCCTTATCCCCCCCCACCCATTAACGAACAAGATTCACGCCGGTTTTGCTCTTGTTCGGATCGCGATTCGCGCGATCTTAACTCTTTGCTTTTCCTCCTCTCTAAATCGATTTGTTTAGATCTTTAGGTCACCGATAACCAAAAGTAAATATATAGTTTCCGCGTTCCAGAACCCCTAGGTTCTCTTCAAACAAATTTTACAAATGCACATTTACAACGACGAATTACGAATCTAGCCGATCGATCGATCATCCTTTGGACGATCAAATTTGATATATTTGTTTTTATATTTATTTTATTTATAATTTTATTTTACATATTTATTGTTTATTATATTTTTCCATATGTTGTGTTTATATTATATTATGTATAATATGTAAATATATATTCGTAGATAAAAAGAAATATATAGAGGGTAGGATGCAGGTATTGAATCAGAAGCTTTGCACTATCATTAGAAAACTTCGTCGAGGGTTCAATGAGAGCGAAGAAAAATATTGGGTAATCTTTCATAAATTTAAAAGGGAAAGTGTGCTTAACATATTTGAAGGACAAATCAAATCAAATCAAATAAATAAATAAATAAATAAATAGATAAATTTCATCGATAAATTAAGAGCTAACTAGCTATCTTTTTCTTTCGGTAAAACGAATCAATCAAATTCTAATGCCTCGATCGACGAACTTTAACCCAAATATACACGCGAAAGTCTTTTCCATCAATGAAATTCTACTTTTCGACCTTGGTCTCGTTTAATTGGAACGTTGTAAGGTGAACGACACGATGAGAAGGGAAACGTTATGCAAAACGAGAAGTAGTGCAATTAATATTGAAAGTTCTTCAGGTTCTTCCTAGGAAATGCGCCCAATAAGATACCATCGATTCGTTCGATCGAAATGAAAACTAACGACCTTGAAAAATTTTACTTTCGTTGATCACAAAGAGAAAGAGATAGATATAGAAAAAAAAAAAAAAGAAAAAAAATGGAGACAGAGATACGAATAGAAATAAAAAGATTATCCTCAATTTGCGAAATTAATTAATATTTCATTAATTCATTAACTTCATTTTCCATTGTTATCAGAGCTATGGTGCGTGCATTTGATATCGACGATTATATATAAAAAATAAATAAATAAATAAATAAATAAATAAATAAATAAACAAACAAACAAACAAACGTAACATCGAAGATATTTATTATACGAAGATATTATTATCGAGAAATGTAACGAACGAGTTAAGAAACACGACCGAAACAAAATGATTAAATCGAGAGAAGAATCGAAGAAGATCGAGGATAGCATCTCGCTAGGATAAGCAGGATCGCGATCAATCCAGTATCCCAGTGAGGAGAGTTTTTCGCGAGGCCAACTAAAAACTGGTCGAACGAGAGAGAGAAAAGAAGAGAAAGAGATGGACAGACAGACAGAGAAAGACAAACAAACGGACGAATAGACAGACAGAAAGAGAGAAAGAGAAAAAGAAAAAGAAATAGAAAAAGAAAGAGAAAGAGAAAGAAAAAGAAAAAGAAAAAGAACGAGTACACCACAGTTTCATACTTTTACCAGTACGTTCTCGTGTCCTCGTAAACAGAACAGCTAAAGAAGGAAAAAGGATAGAGTCAGTAGAGGGAGAAGAAGGGTACAATAGATAGAAGAGGTAAAAGTAAAAGAGGAGAAGGAGGAGGAGGAGAAGGAGAAGGAGGAGAAGGAGGAGGAGGAGGAGGAGAAGGAGGAAGGAGTGTCTCCCGCCATTCGCGACTTCTAACGTTCTAACCTGCTTCTAATGTCAGTGTCACGAGCAGTAACACCGCGTTCGCGACCGTGTCACGCAGTAACGCGCGTATCGATGCGCGTCCTTTCTCCCTTTTACCCGCGCTTACTACCCCCCACTCTACTTCACCCTACCCCCACCACCTCCTCACCATTCCACTCCTCCCGTACACTCGTATATCCGACTAGATACTATACTACACAACACTACACTACACTACGCTGTACTGTGTACCATCACTCGTAACAGTAACTCGTCACTACTACTACTACCACCACCACTACTATTACTATTACTATACTATTACTATTGCTAGCTAACATCGGTGACAGCACACCTATTGCCTAGAGACAGCAGGACACCTGCTGCACGCGCTAGTCTCTTAAGAACTCTATCGTATATATTATCGCTGTTTTTTCTCTCGCTTTTCCTGCCCGATGGACAATCCTAGGATTCTTTTTTTTTCTCTTTCTATCTTATATATTCTCCGTTTAACTCTGACGATTCTATTCCTTTTTTTTTTTCTTTTTTTTTTTTTTTTTTTTTTGACGCGAACCCCTTCGTCTCGTTTACACCCATTCAAATATCCCGCCAAAATTCGAATGTTTTATTTATTTTTTTTAATTTTTTTTTTTCTTTTTTATTAACTCGAGACACGAGCTTCCGTTCGTCCCTTTTATAGACATTCGAATGTTCCGGCAAAGTTCGCAGCGTTAATTTAATTTTTTTTACTTTCTTTTATTTTATTTTATTTTATTTTATTTTATTTTATTCTCTTTTCCTTTCTCTCTCTTTTTACATTCTTTTTTTCGCTCCGAGAAAAGGCGAAGGACGCGGATCGCTTTAGCTTTTTTTTTTGTTTCTCTTCATTTTCTTTAAATTTTTCACACTACCTTTTTTTTCCCCTCTTTCTTTCTTTCATCTTCTTTTTTTCTTCCTTTCTTTTTGTTCCTTGTAATTTAAATTTTCCGACTACGTACAAACATTGCTCCCTTTTTTTTTTTTGTTTGCTTTTTATTCGTTTCACAGGGATAACGAAACATCGATTGTTTCGTTTCGTTTCGTTTCGTTTCGTTTCCTTTCTTTCTTCCTTTCTTTCTTTCTTCTTTTCTTTCGTTTTCTTCTTTTTTTTTTTTCTTTTTAATTGAAACGTCCCGCGAACGTTCAAACGTTACTTTTTCCTTTTTTTTTTTTTCTGTTACGTTTCAAAGAGGCGAAACACGGATTGTTTTTCCGTTCTTTCTTTACTTTCGTTCTATTTTTTTTTTCCCTGATTTAAACGTCCCGCCTAAATTCAAGCGTTACTTTCTTGTTTTTTATTTACTCGTTTCGAAAAGATAAACGAAATATTTTTTTTTTTCTTTTTTGTTCAATTGAAATATCTCGTTTCAACATTCAAACGTTAGGTCTTTTCTTTTTATATATATATATACATATATTTTTTTTAATTCTCATCGAAGGGACAACAAAATATGAATTACTTTTAAGCATGAATTATTCTCTTTCATCCCGCCTAAATTCAAACGTAAAAGACTTACTCGGTTCAATCGACGATGAATTCTTTCAAGTTAGTCTTTTGTAATTTTGTAAGAGCAATCGGAAGATTTTGTTAAGATTTAAACGTTTTAATTACTTACGTGCGTGTCGACGATTCTTATTAAAAACTTTTGACTAGGTTATGTCAAGATTTCGCTTCGTATAACCTGTACACATGTACGTAGCACTGGAGAACTCGAATATACAATGTCGCGAGATTTCGAAGTAAAAATACAAAGAAGAATAAAAACGAGACCGAATTACTGATTTCCTCGTTACAAAAATAATGAAGAAAAAGACGCAGAGAACTTTTTTTTTTTTTTTTTCGTAAAAAAAAAATTCAAATTACACTAAACGATCGATTGCGTTGCGAATGACACGGAATTTGATGCACGACTTATCGATTGAAATACGACAGATATTAAAGGAAGCTTCGTATCGTAATGATACGAAAATAAGAAAAGGATATAGAAAAAAAAAAAAGAAGAAAAGATAGAAACGAAAGGGATAGAAAATAACAATAATGAAAATTATAAAAAAAAAGAAGATTGCACGAATTTTTTTTTGCGATGCAAGATGCACTGGCTAGATAACAGTGGTGCCACCTATAGTTCGCGATAAGTACTGCAATAGCTCTTTAGGAAATAAACTACAGGTGGCGCATGGTGTATCGTTACTTCGTTCGCACACGCACACGCACATCTACATACATAAAATTATGGCTACATTTATATCGCATAGAAGAAGAGTAAGAGAAAGAGGAAGAGAGAGCAAGAGTAAAAATTTTCTATCTCTATTTTACATATTTATCACTATTATATCTATTACGAGCTTGAGAAATTGTTCAATGGATATTTACACGTATAAACAAATACATATACACATATATATATATATACATATACATATGTACTGTACATATGTACTGTATATATATATATATATATATATATATATATATATATATATATATACATATGTACTGTAAATGTCTCGATAAATATTAATTCGAAATAAAAAATAATTGAATTTAAAAAGCTGAATGAATAATTAGAACAATAAAAGTCTAATATAAAGAAAATAAATATACGTGTTCCGATGATTCGCGAATATATATGTAACAATATATGGAAACACGAAAATACGATAGATAACCCTTTAACGATCGAGCCAATCCTCGTTTCATTTCGTTCTCTTAACAGTTCTATCCTCGTTCTGTCTTTCTATCGTCGATAATAACGAAAAGGAAATTGGTGTTAGCACGATAAATTATCTCTCATTCTCTCATTCGCCTTTTTCCTCTTTTATTTTATTTGACGAAAGTTAGATTATGTCAGCAAATATCGTGTATCCGAGAGTCCGAATAATAATCTCATTCGTTTCGAAATCATGCGATATTATAACTAAACGAACACTTTGTCGAATTATAATTTATCAATATTGTAACAGTCATGCGTGCTTGTTTCTTTTTTCTCTTTCTTTTTTTTAATTTTACACTGCCAGTCGACGTACACGTTCGTATAAGTAATGATATGTATATGTTGCGATTACCATGTTAAATATTTGCGATTTTAAATTTTGATGAACTTTTGTTGCTCGTAATCATACCGTTAGTTATTATAAATATAGGTACGTTACACCGCGGTATTTTCTCTGGGAACTTTTATTTGTTCGATGGGTATTGTTATTGATCAATGATAAATATTTTAACGCGCAATAAATGATATATCGATTATATAGACATATCGATTATGCGAATATATTAAAATTGATATAAATAATTTGAAGCGTGTGTCAAGGTTCTTCTGGGTTTTGATTAACGAATATAAACGTATTCATTTTACTTACTGATTTTCTTTTTCTCTTTCTCTCTCTCTCTCTCTCTCTTTTTTTTTTTTTCTTTCTTTCAGTATTGACTTTTACGATACCCATATTTTATTACAGTCAATATCAGATCGTTTATTTAATGATACTGACCTGGAACGAATACAAATATACGTAACATATACTCGTGGGAGTACTTTTTGGTAAAAATTTCTTTTCGTTCGGAATCAAATCGCCTCGACACGGTTTCTTCATGTAACGTATAAACATACATACATACCCGTATCATTTCGCTGAACCCATTAAAATTTTAACACACGGTCCGATAATTCGTATAAATGTTTTTTTATTTATTTACCGATTGAGAACAAAAAAAAAAAAAAAAAAAAAAAAGATTGTAACAAAGTGCGAACGATTTTTTTCTTTCTTCCCAATTCAATTTATTCTCTCAATAACGACAAAATATCGAAATAAGCATCCTCCTCGTGTCGTTAATTTCTAAATTCTTTCGATGAAATATTTCATTTCGACTCGAACGATCAAATGAGAACACACACACAAATACACACGATATACGAGAAAATTCATGAAATTTCGTTATATGAATATTTCTAATGTTTAATCTAATGTTTAACGAGACCACCTTAAATTTATCGCATTCTTCGATAAGATCTTGTAACTATTGAATATTTCGATTCTTGAATTTTCCACACATAAACCCCCCCACACACACACACACACATATATATATATATAACTTTACGAAGTTGAAACGATTTCAAAGTTTGATCGGTTATTTTAGAGGATCAGACATGTATAATGCATCAGTTGAAGATTTTCATGTATGTAAGTTGATTGGTAGACAAGATAACAAAGGCCTAGGGGATTTCTGTATGTAATGTAGTACTCTATATATACCAAGTATATTACATATAAGTTCTAGACTCTTGTCGAGTTACGCGAGCTGACGTATCATATATATAATATCATACACATATACATACATACATACATACGTACGTACGTACGTACGTACGTACGTACATATATACGTATATACGTAAGTATGTACATAAGTACGTACATACGTATGTACATACGTAGGTAAGTACGTACGTATGTATGTACGTACGTACCTACGTACGTACCATCGAGTTGTTGCTTCTTATCTGACCCTGATAAAGCGAATCGCGATAAAGCGCAGGTAAAGTAAGGCAAGGTGCGTCGAGAACGCTCGTTGAGCCTTTCCAGGCTCGAACTCGAAATGAGTTGCGTGGTGACGTGACCTAAATCCTTGAAGGAAAGAGAGAGAGAAAGAGAGAGAGAGAGAGAGAGAGAGAGAGAGAGAGAGAGAGAGAGAGAGAGAGAGAGAGAAAGAGAGAAGAACCCCTTTAATGCATTTCTATCTCGAAGTGTTTACTTGATGCACATACATTGTTCTCGTTAATCCACTTGACCGTATAACATACGTATGTATGTATATGTACATGAATATAAGTCGGACAAAAATTTTTCTATTAGAAATTTTCATGTAAAAGAATGTAATGATATTAATAACATTTTCCTCGAAATTTTGTATTCTCGATAATCAAGATATACGAGACGCGACATCTTTCTTTCTTTCTTTTTTTGATAATTTTTCTTCTCTTTTCTTCGCGATTTTTATTGTCATTGCGAAAACACTGTAATGTTTCTAATCTGTTATATCAAGGTATATGTATGTATGTAGTTTTAAAAAATTTATATACACGGAAGAAGAACGATGTCCATCGTAAGTATGTAATAGAAAGTTAACGAAACGACGAAGTTAAACGATTTTTTATACTTATCGCCGTTCATCAAGCCCATTTCGCAAACTGTATAGATGTGTGGATGTAATGTGTGTATATTTGTGTGTGTATATACATATATATATATATATATATATATATATATATATACATATAATATAAGAACGTGTAGATACGTAAATTGCATACGTGTGCGTTATCAGTGACAGTAAGAAAATATAGCGACAACATATGGGCCGTCGAACTCAAGCATATTCGTTTTTTCTTTCTTTTTCTTTTTTTTTTTTTTTGCTGTTACTTCTCACGAATACCTTTATTCAGGTGTTTCTATGAAATTTTATATATACATATATATATATATGTATTATATATACATTAAATTGATATATATTATGTATAATTTTATATATATAATATATGTATTAAAATAATATATAAAATTATATATATAATATAATGTATATAAATATATTATATATATATGTGTGTGTGTGTGTGTGGATGTATGTTATATATAAAAAGACATAGGTATATACACTTATATATATATTAATTTTTTTCCTTCTTTGTTCCTCTCTCTCTCTCTCTCTCTCTATCACCTTTTCTCTCTCACAATCAGTGGAATCTTCTTTTTTTTTCGAAAAACAGAGAGAGAGAGAAAGAGAGAGATAGATAGAAATAGATAAATACAGGGCAATGTGTCAACGGCCTTCGCAATCGTAAAGATAAAAATGTTAGATCGATGCGTGATCAAATAACTGATGCAATGTTTATTTTTGTATTCCTCGACAATTTCAAAGCACGAAGGAAATTATTCTTACGAAAGAAAATTTTTGAATGCAATTATTACGATATATGAAAGCACACACATACAAATATAAATATATAGATATTAAGGGATTGTAAATTTTTTAAAAGATGGCGTTGTAGCAGGACCACTCGTTCAATGATTTTTTTCTATTTTATTTTATTTTATTTTATTTTATTTTATCTTTTTTTTTTTTTTTTCGTTTTGACACGTAATACAAACTCGTAAGATTTCCGAAGAAAATTTCGTAAGTGATGTAATTTCTAAGATTCGTGAACAAAAAAAAAAAAAAAAGAAAAGAAAAAGAAGGAAAAGAAAAATCGCAAAAATAAATGCGATCGCGAGGGGTCGAGAGAGGATTGTAAATTTTTTTATAAGCCTGTTCGAAGATTCGTGGACTTGAGCAAAATAAAAAAAGAAAGAAAGAAAAAGATTCCGCTTCATTTTCTTTTGGCGCGCAATACGAATTCTCGCAAAATTTACGTAGAAGACACGGTGCGTCGACCCAGATCTCAAGGAAATCGTTCGAGTATGTATCTCGGTTGGTTATTGCCATGTTATTTTCAGTTCGAGACGGTCAGAGTTTATTTATAGCGTATAGTGCAGCTAGTATACGTCAAGAAAAAGAGAGAGAGAGAGAGAGATAAAGATAAAGAAAGAGAGAGAGAGAGAGAGAGAGAGAGAGAGAGAGAGAAAAGACGTCTTATCGATCATCGATCGATCAAATTAATCGGGATCCATAATTTTTAAAGAAAGAAAGAAAGAGAGAGAGAGAGAGAGACCATGCTTATACAAAATCTAAATTAATTCATTCCAAATGAATTTAAAAAAAAATACAAAAAAAAAAGAATAAAAATTGAACACTGAACATTAAAATGGATGATAGAAGATGGTAGATTAGTAAAAAAAAAAAAAAAAAAAAAATTATTGGTTCGTTTCATTCTCGATAATTTTTTTTTTTTTTAATAATTTTTCTTATATATACACACATATGTGTACGTATATACGATATGCAATAATAATTTTGACGATGAAATTAAATAGAATTGAATTAAGGTAGTAGCAGAGCCTTTCGAAATCGATCGGTGCTTGTGGTTTTCTCTTTCATGCGAGAGCCGGTAGTAGTAGTCGATCTATTACAGGAACCTCGACTATCTTTGGACAACATCTACCTGTTCCCGGAAGTTCTGGATTCTCGCGTGTTTTCACGTAAATATGTATTCGCTTGTCGACGACGAAGGAAGTAGGACGGATACTCTTCTCCTTCTTCTCGAATAAACCTTGCAAATTTTCTCTCTCAAAGAAGAAAAAAAAAAAATAAAAAGAAAAAATTGCACTGTTTTTTTAGAATGGAAGAAAAAAGAAAAAAGAGAAAGAAAGAAAGAAAGAAAGAAAGAAAGAAAGAAAGAAAAAGATAATTTATTGGAGTCACGAAAGATGAGAGATCATTAAGAGTTCAATTAGTGAATTTTAATAATGCGAAAGAAATCATGAAAATGAAATTTGTCGGTTGTAGAGGAAAAATTGTTAGTAATCTTTTTTTATCGATGAAAATAAATAAAGTGAAATAAAAATAAGATAATAAATATAGATATACAATAAAATAAATAAACAAATAAAAATATATACATATATAATATAATGATATATGTGTGTGTGTATGTATGTGTGATCGGGAGTCAATAGAATATCTGCAGTAAATATAGATTGAAGAAGATTTTCTTGTAAAAATTCTTTTCATATTTCATTTCGGAGAAAAAGAAAAAGAGGGGAAGAGTTGGAAGAAGAGTGAAAGATATCGATGAAAAGGATAGAAAAGAGGGTGAAAAAGAGGGTGGTAAGGTAGAAAGGATAGAAGGCACGTTCTTCACAGAAATCGACATTTTTCGATCAAAGAAGATAGCACAACGGACACTTTGGATTATACACCTGTTGTAAGGCATACCGATCTCTTATGAAGAGAAAAGAGGCCTTTGAAAAAGAGGGGAAGGAAAGAAAGAGGGATAGAGAGATGGGAAAGAGTGAGTCTCTTAAAAACGTGTGATTTATCTTTTCACAGTGACGGATGTGTTCACCGTATATCCTTTTTCCTGAATCATCGAAGCAGCAATGAAAATGAAAGGGAAAGAGCGAGATAGAAATAGGGAGATTTAATTTCAACGAAAAGAAAATCATTTAAGATCGGGCTCTAACTTTCGTCTCAATAGAATCAATTATAAATCGTTCTTTCAGCTTATTTTCAACGAGAAAAGAAAATTAATTGAAACATTATCAAATTTAATTGGATAATAAATCAAGATACTTAGTACGGATCGGTCGATTTATTACTAAATGTTAAAAAAAAAAAAAATCGATTCTTTTATACTTCCTTTTCGTGAATGAGATATGTCTGTTAATCCTGTTTTTTTTTTTTTTTTCGGATTATAAAATTTCAGGCTTACGTAGATTTTTGATGTTGGATGAAACTATTCTGTAGATAAAGTTCTTAAAAATCTTGTACTACGTATAGAGAGGAAGAAAAAGAGAGAGAGAGAGAGAGAGAGAGAGAGAGGTCGGATTTAACGACTATACAATTTTTTTTTTTTGAGAGAGAGAGAGAGAGAGAGAGAGAGAGAGAGAGAGAGATCGGATTTAGCGAGTATATAAATTATTCCAATATCCATAAACTTGTAAATTCCAATGTTTCTTTTTTTATTTATCGTAAAAAGAGAGAGAGAAATATAATAACCATATAAAATTCTCGTGAACTTATATAAACGAAAGATAGAAAGAAAGAGGGAGAAAGAAAGAAATGAAAAATGAAATATAAAATAAAAGAAACGTAATGTAGAATTAGAAATGTAAAGATAAAGTGCAAAGGTAAAACCTCTTTAGGAGAACGAGCACGCATTAGAGTTACACGTCGTATACCGATCAACAGAAGCACTCTTTTTTAACGATAATCGCTTCTCCGCCATCTTGAATAGATCATTTGCCCGCGTTTATTCAAGCATGGGCTTGGAAAAGGCCGCCGGCAGAAACGTGGCGTACATTAACACACGATCTGGGTCATGCACGCTCTCGGTGCAGATGATAGCGACGATAGATAGCAGCTACGATAAACGAAGCAACTGACTGATTACAAACCGACGACCTACATCAACTTATATGTTGAGTCTCTGTGAATCTCTGTTAGTACGTTGCGTGTCTATGTTTAGTTGTTTGTCTGTAAGCGTGTGTGTGCATATATATATATGTGTATATATGTATGTGTATATATGTATGTGTATATGTGGGTAGGTGAAGGCTCTATAATACGTAACACGTTCGCCTACGAATCAACGATAACGATGAAAATGGTATTCTTATAAAAAATAATATCGATGAATATTCGATTCGATCAATAATCGACTATAATCTAATAATTTGTATTTACATAAACGTAAATACTATTTTTTAATCGGGTACATGTTTGTTTGTCTGGTTTCTTTTTTATTCCTCTTTTTTTTTTTTTTTTTACATATATTCAAAGAAATAAGTCGCATTATTATCGTATTTTTTTATCGTACGAACGCTTGACGCGTTATTGTATAAATATATATATATTTTTTTTACGAATTTTTTAATATTTCTATATATCTGAATAAAGATAGAATGCGTTCGAATGTGAACATTAATGGCATTAATATTTCTTTTTTTTTTTTTTATATTTTTATATATTTTTTTTTTATATCGCCATTACTTTATTGGCTGTTCGAATTAAATTAATGCATTGAAAAAATAAAAATATAAGATGAGAAAAAGTGTGATTCTAAAAAAAATTCTAAAAAAGAAAAAAAAAATGTTTTGAAGGTAAAGAAACTGAATCCTTAAAAAATAACTAAAATCAGACATAACGTGTATTTATCGGATTAACAGCGAATGATGGTTAACTAAACACAAGAAATAAATTCACACTTTTTTCGCGGATTAACACAACTACGAGAAACGTCTCTCTTCCTCGTTGTTGGGTTTTTTTTTTATTGACAAAATTTATCGATTTCTTTGGCAAGCGTATTTTTCTCTTTCTTCTTTCCCCCTTTTCTTTATTTCTTTTTTTTTTTTTACATTAACGAGAACAATGAACTGCCTATTCTCAATAGTGATTTTAGCATAGTCTAAGCGAACTTAAAGCAAATTTAAAGATCGTTATATACAAGTTTATTTTTATGATTAGGAATCTCAAAAACGCAGTTTATATTTCATTTCAAAAAGAAGAAAAAAAGAAGATAAAGAAAGAAAAAAAAGAGAGAGAGAGAGAGAGAGAGAGAGAGAACGAAGATAGGAGAGAAGAATTTGTTACGTGATATCTGGTTCTTACGTAAAAATAAAAAAAATAAAAATATAAAAAATAAATAAATAAAAGATAACAATATAAAGTAAACTAAAATAAAGTAAAATGAAACCATTAAAAAAAAAAACAATAATAATAAAAGATCTAAAAAAAAAGAAAAAGAAAACTAACACGACACCTTTCTCAAGGTCATAACATCGTTTCTTTATCTTCTTTTCTTTTCTTTTATCCTTCTTAATAAAAATCTATGATTTACACCTATATATACATAAAAAAAAGAGAAAGAGAGAGAGAGAGAGAGAGATACATATACATATAATAAAACAGAAATATAATAAAAAAGAAATATATATATATATATATATATATATATATATATATATATATCAAGGAAGAACGGATACAGGAATCTTGTCCTGGTAACGTCAGAACGGACATCGAAAAAAAAAAAGCAAAAAATACAGAAAATAAAAACGAAAAAAAAAAAGAGAGAGAGAGAAAAGAAAAATAAAAAGAAATAGAGAGATGCAAACAACGGCTGTTAACTTGGTTGTCCGATTGCGTAACTCGAAGAAACGAGACGAGAGATCAAAGGCATGAAATAAGATAGATAGATAGATAGAGAAAGAGACAGAGACAGAGATAGACAGACAGAGAGAGAAAGAAAAAAAGAGAGAGAGAGAGAGAGAGAGAGAGAGAGAGAGTATGCATCGTCGAGTCAACGAGTAAAATACATAGAGGAGGGGGAAGAGGTGGAGGAGGAGGACGAGGTGGGGGAAGGAGAAGGAGGAGGACGTTCGAGCTCATCTGGAAGTTGGCCTGATAAAACTTGCCTGATAAGTTAGCGCTCTGGTAAATATAGAATGTATTCGATATGTGTTCTTCGGTCATGCTGTCACACGGTCTACCAGCGTGAATCTTTCTCCCTCTTTCCGTTTCTCTCTTTCTTTCACTCTCTCTCTCTCTCTCTCTCTCTCTCTCTTTTCTATTTTGTTCTCGCTCTGTCTCACTCATTTTTTTGTTTTCATTCCCCTTCTCTCTTGTAACTTTTCTCTTTTCACTTTGAGACTATTACAAAAGATCCGAGTTCGTTTAAATCGTTATACACACGGATATTAAATTTCAATCGAGAAATACAGCATAGTTAAATAATTTTTATTTTATGAAAGTAGATGAAAAGAAATAAAAAAAAAGAAAGAAAAAGAAGGAGAAGAAAGAAGTGAGAAAAAAATGAACAAGAAGGAGATCCGAGATTACGAAGAATCGAACGTAGTTTTAGAAATTTCATAAATTTTCAACGTTAATTGGTTGTGCAAGCAAATGTTGTAAAGTGCAAAAATTTTTGATTGGTAATTTTTTGTATTTCAGTTTTTATATTTCGTTCTTTCTTTTCCTTTCTTTTCTTCTTTTTTCTTCGAGCAACGTTTGCCAACGGCTCATCCGAAGAAGAACTTGATTTCTTCAGGGTCAAGGTCACAGACATCGTGGATCAAGGAAAAGAATTAGCGATAACATAAGTGGTGAAAGAAAATAACTATACACATAGACATCACAAGCATCTACATATATATATATATATATATATATATATATATATATATACATACATGTATATACGTACGTACGTACGTACATACATACATACATACATACATACATACATACATACACATATATATATACATAACGTTACGCACGAGCGTCTGTATATTTAGATAGGTGCTTTAACCGCTGTTGCTCTGACGCTGACGTTCTTCTTGAACGATAAAAAAAAAAAAAAAAAAGAAAAAAAAGGAAAAAAAAAAGAGAGAGAGAAAAAAGAAATGAATAGAAAAATACGACGGTAGAAAAGTAATAGAAAGTAAATATTTCATGATCCTCTTTCATTCTTTTTGCATACCTACATAAATATCTAACTTTGATTGGATTTATCTAACAATTTATCTTATGTTAGTTCGAACGTTTCCCTTAGCTAGATCAAAAATGTATTAAAACTTGTTTCTAGAATCGCGCATCAATTATTTCACGTGGTGCACAGGTACATATTCCGTTGTAATGACGTTTAATGGGATTTTAACAAGCCCGCTAACTTGCATACACATATGTGTATGTGCGTGTCTGTGTGTGTATATTCGCATAAGCCTCAGCTTATTTTGCATATATCTTTGTTATCTAGTTACGTAGTTCCCTTCCGTAAGTAATTAATTCGATACGGCAAGATTTTACGGGGAGTCCATAAATTAGACACCAATTAAAGTCGAGGCAAATATCAAAGTATTTCCTTCGAGTTTTCTAAGCAGCATTTGATTTGATATCCATACTATTTATATTATTTATATTTCAATATAGACACAGCGGGTATATTGAAAGATTAAATATTTTAAATTGAAAGAAGAAAAGAAAAGAAAGGAAAAAAAAAATATATATATATATACATTAACTTTAATTAATAAATAATAAAGTATTATGTAGCGTTATAATATAATATAATATAACATATAGCTAGTAATATTTTTTGTTTCATCTATACACATATACTATACTATACTATAATACTATAATACTATACTAAAAAAAAATAAATTATAAAATATATATATATATATATATCAATTTATATCGTAATAATGTTACGTACAATTTTCTCTTGTTAAAAATATCGAAGTTTCTCGATAAAAATAAAAGAAAAAAAGGAAAAAATAAGAAAATAAAAAAATTAAAAAAGTAAACAATAGCGTATAAAGGGAACAAAACAGTCGACATTTTGACGAGCATATAGATATATATTAGTTCGAAGATCGCCCGCGTTTTTCTCTTTCCGTCGTTGCTAACATCACCTCCACCTCCTTCATCCTCTTCCGTTTCTCTAAGCAACGATAGGAAGGACAACGAGTACACCGGAAACATAAGCGAAAGGTCGCCGGAATGTCGTCATAAAAGAGCGCGGGTTTATCACTCTCGTAAAAGTGCTACGGAAAAGATAAAAGTGGATAACTCGTACGCGAGAAACTTTTCCTTCTTCTGTTGTTTCTGGACGATTCTCGTTTCGCTATCCATGTTTACAAAAGAAAAGAAAGAAAAAAAAAAAAGGAAAAAACGAAAAGAAAAGAAAAAAAAAGTTGAGAAAAGAAACAGAAAGACAAAAAGAGAGAGAGAGAGAGAGAGAGGGTGACTTTTTGCTTTTATACGAATTTATAATCCACAGATATCGTATAAATAAAATATCAAATCTTTTTATAATATCTTCTTCTCCTCTCTAAACATCAAACCCACCTCATCAAGTTTTATATAACTGAATAAAAAATGTACGATGTCGATGTTCTCGTATTAATTTAAAATCTATAATCCACCTATAGGATTCAAATTAAATTTGAATAACCCGCCATATCTGTCAAGTGATCAAGGATAAAATATTAAAAAGTGTTCCTTTAGTAATACGTTGCAAAAATAGAATCTGATGGAAAATAATTAAATTGCATCCAATAGAACATAATTTGTTATTAAAATAATTTTCTTCGATGTTAAATACTTGGTATAAATGTATATAAATATTATAGTTTAGGAATATTTTTTATAATTGTACAATCTCGAAATAAAACGAGCTTCTTCTTTGGATTTGTTAAATAATCAAATAAATAACTCTTAATATAATCGATAAGTAGTTTTAATCGATAAGTAATTTTATATATATGTATATATATATATATATATATATATATATATATATATATATATATATACATATACAGTGTTCAAAAAGATTGGGATCAAACTTATACTATGTACTACTGACATCAAATAGATAAAAAAAGTTTGTATAAAATTTGTATAAAGTTATGTTCGCCCAAAATGCTTTTTTATAAAGATGTATGCTTTTAAAAATATTTATAATTTATTATGACAGTTATAGGAAACTATAATATATATATATATAATTATAAATAAAAATATAAATAATTATAAATATTTTTATAAGTACAATATACATATACAAATATATATATATATATATATAATATATATAACTAAAAATTATATATATATATAAAACAAATAGATGCTTTCAATTTAAATATCAAATATGAAATGAGCTGGTTCAAATTGACTATAATAAAACCGTAAGTAAGTAAGTACTTGAGAACGATAGATAGAATAAGAGGGATCAGTGAAAAGTGATAATGGTATCGTTTGATGCTTCGGGAAACGGGGAATGGAGAGAGAGAGAGAGAGAGAGAAAGAGAGAAAGAGAGGGTGGAGGAGAGAGAAAAGGCATACGCTGACATGTTGATGACGTGAGGAGTGAGGAATGAGTGGGGTGAAAGATGAGGTGGGGAATAGGAGGAATAAGGAGGGTGGGGATATAGAAAGGGCTCGTACGTTGCATGCGACAATAATTATTATATGGGCCAGTGGTCGGTAGGCGTGGGAGGGTCCGTGCTAGTCGACATATTGTCATTAACCTCGTGCGTCTGTCGTCTCCAACAGAACAGAACAGAACAGAACAGAACTGAACAGAACAGAACAGAACAGAACAGAACTGAACAGAACTGAACAGAACGGAACAGAATAGATCAGAATATAAAATAGAATAGAACAGCACAGAACACAACATAACACAGAACGAACTGAACACAACACATCACAACACTGAACAGAACAGAATGGCAGAGCATACACAACATAACACAACGCATACTACACACACACAGTCTCGTTTGCATCATTCTCGATAGCTCCTACTATATTCCCATGTGTTCGAGAGATCGTGTTGAAGACACGTAATATATTACTCACGTGTGAGTGCGAAGGAGAGCCTCCTCCTGCTCTCTACTAATACTATTATATTATACAACCATCATCAACCACTAGCAACATTATTCTAACTCAACTATGTCTTTCATATACACTCACGTAAAGATGCACACTCATAAATACGTACACTCGTTTTTCTCTTTTTCTATTTCTCTCTCTATCTCGTTTTCTCTCTCTCTCTCTCTCTCTCTCTCTCTCTCTCTCTCTCTCTCTCTCTCTCTCTCTCTCTCTCTCTCTCTCTCTCTCTCTCTCTTTCTTCATCTATCTATCTCTCATCTACTGTTGTTCAC